>NC_091156.1:39718418-39798418 GCF_040958095.1 Procambarus clarkii | reverse complement strand
CAACTCACAACACCACTAAGAACTCACAACACCACTAACAACTCACAGCACCACTAACATCTCACCACACCATTAAGAACTCACATCACCACTAACAACTCACAGCACCACTAACAACTCACAACACCACTAACAACTCACAGCACCACTAACAACTCACAACACCACTAACAACTCACAACACCACTAACAACTCACAACACCACTAACAACTCACAACACCACTAACAACTCACAACACCACTAACAACTCACAACACCACTAACAACTCACAGCACCACTAACAACTCACAACACCACTAACAACTTGGTTCTCACCTAGTGGGGGATGTGAATACTGCATTTGTTGCACATCCATCGCACATATATCCTCCGGGAAACTGGTTACCATTATTAGTTGTGTAGTATGACAGTGCCTAAAAATTATGTACAAAATTAAGTATATTCAAGTAAATGTGACAACTTTTCCCTATATAATAAATATGATCTGTCATATATCATTACTATTTTTTAGGACGGCAATTGTATATTACACAAAATTACCACTTAATATATATTACTTTTGAACCAAAATTATGACAACAGTTTATATAAAAAAATTATTGCAAAGGGTACCTTAATTATGAGCGGGGAGGGCGCGGCGGTGTCGGGGCGTGGCACCACAGACATACAATGCTCTCCTCGACGCTCTTCCTCGCTACTAACACGTCCAGCTCGTCATGGGCGAAAAGGAGGGCATAGTGAACTGCGTTGTTGATGGTGAAGAACCTCTTGGCTCGCGTCACGGACACATACGCCATTCTCAACTCTTCATCAGTATTTGCATATATGCCGATGCAAGGGTTATATCTGATATATAGGCCATCTGTCAATATAACCCAGTCCCATTCTAGACCCTTGGCCATGTGAACGGTACTGAAGGTAATGTCTGCCTCGGACGCCTCTGTGTTGCACCTCTGAGTAAGCAGTCACGTGATGGGGTGTCCTACTCCCACTGTATTGGAACATCCAAATTTTGTCAAGTAGCTCCTGGTCATCATAAGTTTCAGCAAAGTCCATAAGGCCGGCTATTGTTTCGAAATTGGCCACTAATGGATTTTGAATATTTGCTGATTCTCTTGTGGCAAGACCCTCCTGAATTTGATATAAATTAAATATGTCCATAACATCGTCATATCCATACTTACTCAGCCCACCAGCAAATGCCATGGATGCTGCTATGTACTCTGTATCCTCACACATCTTCGTGGCTACCATATAAAGTTCCATATTTGACTTGGCTATATAAGCCCTTTTGAGTTTTGAGCTTGGGTCAAAAAGTCGAGGGTCTGGTGTATGGATAAATGAGTCCTTTATTCTTGATCCGACTACAGTCCGGTGAGGAACCAAAAGACGAGCCTCCAGAGTACATTGTGCCACATACGACACCTCCGGCCCGAACCTGAAGGACTGGCTGAGGAAAAACTTGTGAGTGGGTGTCACCTTATCCAGGGCGCTGACTGTCCCTCCGGAGGAGCCCAGCTGTTGGTAAGAGTCTCCCACAAACATCTGAAACATAAACAACAGCATAATTCAATAACAACTATCACCAAATGAAAACATGACAACATATTTATGTGAAATATCAGCCACCACCACGTAAAGGAAGGGTGACGAAGTATAAAGTAGATGACAGCCACCACCACGTAAAGGAAGGGTGACGAAGTATAAAGTAGATGACAGCCACCACCACGTAAAGGAAGGGTGACGAAGTATAAAGTAGATGACAGCCAGCACCATGTCAAGGAAGGATGACGAAGGATAAAGTAGATGACAGCCAGCACCATCTCAAGGAAGGATGACGAAGGATAAAGTAGATGACAGCCACCACCACGTAAAGGAAGGGTGACGAAGTATAAAGTAGATGACAGCCAGCACTATGTCAAGGAAGGGTGACGAAGTATAAAGTAGATGACAGCCAGCACCATGTCAAGGAAGGGTGACGAAGGATAAAGTAGATGACAGCCAACACCACATCATGGAAGGATGACGGAGTATAGGGTAGATGACAGCCAGAACGAAGAAAGGAAAGGGTGAAAGAGTATAGGGTAGATGTCGGCCAGCACTACGTCAATAAATGGTGACGTATTTAGACAGCATGATGACAGCACCACGTCATAGATAGGTGACATAGAATAGAGAAGATGACAGCCAGCACCATGTCAAGGAAGTGTAATGGACTATAGGGTAGATGACAGCCAGCACCATGTCAAGGAAGTGTGACGGACTATAAGGTAGATGACAGCCAGCACCATGTCAAGGACGTGTGACGGACTATAAGGTAGATGACAGCCAGCACCATGTCAAGGACGTGTGACGGACTATAAGGTAGATGACAGCCAGCACCATGTCAAGGAAGTGTGACGGACTATAAGGTAGATGACAGCCAGCACAATGTCAAGGACGTGTGACGGACTATAAGGTAGATGACAGCCAGCACCATGTCAAGGACGTGTGACGGACTATAAGGTAGATGACAGCCAGCACCATGTCAAGGAAGTGTGACGGACTATAAGGTAGATGACAGCCAGCACCATGTCAAGGACGTGTGACGGACTATAAGGTAGATGACAGCCAGCACCATGTCAAGGACGTGTGACGGACTATAAGGTAGATGACAGCCAGCACCATGTCAAGGAAGTGTGACGGACTATAAGGTAGATGACAGCCAGCACCATGTCAAGGAAGAGTGACGGACTATAAGGTAGATGACAGCCAGCACCATGTCAAGGAAGAGTGATGGACTATAAGGTAGATGACAGCCAGCACCATGTCAAGGAAGAGTGATGGACTATAAGGTAGATGACAGCCAGCACCATGTCAAGGAAGTTTGACGGACTATTGGGTAGATGACAGCCAGCATCATGTAGGAGAGTTTAGGGTAGTGGGTAGTACGCATCATGTAGGAGAGTTTAGGGTAGTGGGTAGCCAGCATCATGTAGGAGAGTTTAGGATAGTGGGTAGCCAGCATCATGTAGGAGAGTTTAGAGTAGTGGGTAGTACGCATCATGTAGGAGAGTTTAGGGTAGTGGGTAGCCAGCATCATGTAGGAGAGTTTAGAGTAGTGGGTAGTACGCATCATGTAGGAGAGTTTAGGGTAGTGGGTAGCCAGCATCATGTAGGAGAGTTTAGGATAGTGGGTAGCCAGCATCATGTAGGAGAGTTTAGAGTAGTGGGTAGTACGCATCATGTAGGAGAGTTTAGGGTAGTGGGTAGTACGCATCATGTAGGAGAGTTTAGGGTAGTGGGTAGCCAGCATCATGTAGGAGAGTTTAGGATAGTGGGTAGTACGCATCATGTAGGAGAGTTTAGGGTAGTGGGTCGCCAGCATCATGTAGGAGAGTTTAGAGTAGTGGGTAGCCAGCGTCAAGAAAGAGGGTGTAAGAAAGTGTATGAAAATTGGGAGCCAGCATCACGTCTCCTCTCCGGCATGCCTCATTGGACCTCTCACTCGACAATATCTCCGTTCCAAATATAACTCGCCCGGCCTCTGCCATCCCTCGAAGACTCGCTCTCCTCCGCAGGTCTCCAGCTGTTTTTCCTCCTTCAACAGCGTCCTCGTTCAAAGTCCTGACCCCTGACTTGTCTGCCATCCTTCTTTCACTCTCACCCGCACTCCTCTTTTCTTCCCCAGTTCTCTTCCACTATCTTTTCTCACCAGGTCCGTCACTCCCAACTTCCTTCTCTCCTCAGCTGCTCTACCCATTCCTTTCTCTTCCCTGCTGTTTTTTCTTTTCACTTCTCTCCCCTCCTGCTCTGCCCTCTCCGTTTTCTTCTCTACTGCTATACCCTCTCCGTTCTCTCCCTGCTGTTCTGCCCTCTACTTTCTCTCCCCTCCTGCTCTTCCCTTTCCGTTCTCTTCCCTGCTGCTCTGCCCTCTCCGTTCTCTTCCCTGCTGCTCTTCCCTCTGCTGACCTTAGCACAGTGTTGGCCGAGGATGATATCCATGACGGCGTCATTGATGTCCTCTGTTCCGTCGACCAGCAACACGTCACATTCTTGGAAGCGAGGCTTGGTCAGCTGCCAGGCCTTCACCAGTCCGTCCTGTTGACAACACACAACCGTCACACGTGCTCTCACCAGAACATTTATATCAATGGAAAATTGACATCTGTCAGATAGGTAACAGTCGGAAACATGCCATCTGTCAGATGAGTATGCAATGACAGTAATGTATGCGGTCCATTAGGTTTATTACATTGGAAAATGCCACCAAGTTTTACAATGTGCCAGTACACCTCTCCTGGCAGCTGACTTCCCATTTGATGAAAGTGGGTTACAACAGTGTCCATAACACACCTGTGTCATGGTCACCGGCAGCCTGGCCAACCACGTGTTACAACACGGTTCATAACCCACTCACCTGTGTCATGGAGATTTGCTGCCTCTCCGAGCACCTGTTCATCTCCTTCCACACTGACTCGGCAAGTGACAGGATCTGACAATACAATATTCAAGTATAAACACAAAGTACATCGCAGGTCAGTTATCGTCACTGTACCTTCCAGGTACAGCGGAACATAATGCAATAGTTCTACACGTTATCTTGCATCTTTATGTGAAGTTACAGAAACATATTCTCCTCTAGCGGTTGAGGGCAGTATTCTTATCTAGTGGTTAAGGAAACATGCTCATCGAAGGGAAGTATGCACCTCTAAGGAAAGTATGCTCCTTTAGGGCTTAAGGGAAGTATACTCATTTGGTACTCAAGGGAAAGTATGCTACTTTGTTACTTAGGGAAAGTATGTTCTTATGGCGCCCAAAGTAAAATATGATCACTAGCATCATAGGGTAAGTGTACTTAACTAGTTATTCAGGGTAAGTGGAAAGTTCCCCATACAGTAGGGAGTTGCAGTCAATATTCCTCGATAAGTGAGGAGTTGGAAACCACATTTCCCCTCACGTGGTAAGTAGCAGCCAGGATTCCTCTTATATATGTGGAGCTACAGACCACATTCACTTTAAGGGCAAAATTACAGCCACCATTTTCACCAGAATAAGGAATAGAACCACCTTCTCAAGTAGACAGTTGCAGCCAACATTCCCTTCAAGTTAAAACATAAAGCAAACATTCCCCTCAAGTGGATTTATACAGCAAATATTTCCCTCAAGGGGCCAGTTGCAAGCAACATTCTCTTGAAGTGGAAAAATACAGCAAACATTCCCCACAAGTTGATAAATACAGCAAACATTCCCCCTCTAGTGGACAAAACAGCAAACATTCCCCTCAAGTGTAGAAATGCAGCAAACATTCGCTTGAAGTGGAGATATACAGCAAACATTCCCCTCAAGTGGAGAAATACAGCAAACATTCCCCCCAAGTAGAGAAATACAGCCAACATTCCCTACAGTTGGAGAAATACAGCAAACATTCTTCTAAGTGGAGAAATACAGCAAACAATCCCTTCAAGTGAAGACGTAAACCAGACATTCTCACTAAGTGGTGAAATACAGTCAATATTCCCCCTCAAGCAGAGCTACCTCAGATGGTTGTTTGCAACCCACATTGCTCTCGTTGAATCCGACGACTGGCCATGTTCCCGAGTGTTGATAAGAATCAAAGCGCCGAGGGCCCCTTACTCAGCCCGAGTGTATTCCTGTACCACATTAAGTACAAGTTGCTGGTGTTCGCCTATGAGATTAGATTTTTTTCTTGTGAAGGGATAAAGCTATCCATTTCATTATGTATTATTACTTCAATATATACATTGAAGTCCTTGTACAAGGACTGAACCTACACATTATTACACACTCACCAACATATTGGACTAACACTCAATATGGACTGAACCTGCTCATTATATTACAGATTCACCAACACATTGGACTAATACTAAACATGGACTGAACCTGCACCTTATATTACACACTCACCAACATATTGGACTAACCTCATATCGATATTTGTCCCGCAAGGTTTCAATTTCCAAATCGCAATTAGTTTTGTAGGGCACGTGCTGCAGGGTGATGAACTCGTTCGAAGAACTCACAAAGTGATTAACTGTTTGTCTTACCAAGTACAGAGTCTTGAAGCTGCAAGTTGTTCATAATGTATACAACTGTTATTAGGACAATGTACATAAGTTATCGACATAGTGTACACAAGATATTGGCAGAGTATTCACAAGTTATACAAAGAGCATACACAAGATATTAAAAGAATGTACATATTTTATTGAAATAGTGACACAAGTTATTAGGGAATATTCACAAGGTTTTTGCAAGTGTACATATATATATATATATATATATATATATATATATATATATATATATATATATATATATATATATATATATATATATATATATATATATATATATATATATATATATATATATATATATATATATATATATATATATATATATATATATATATATATATATATATATATATATATATATATATATATATATATATATATATATATATATATATATGTACAGAGTTTACAAAAGTTATTGGAGAGTGAACACAACTTATTGATAGATTGTACACAAGTTCTTGGAAGAATATACACTACTGGGAGACTGTACACAAGCTATGTGTTCTAGTGGCTTTACAATAATGTAAGAACTCTTGTATATGCATATACAATATATAAATATATATATAAATATATATATATATATATATATATATATATATATATATATATATATATATATATATATATATATATATATATATATATATATATATATATATATATATATATACATATGTCGTACCTAGTAGCCAGAACGCACTTCTCAGCCTACTATGCAAGGCCCAATTTGCCTAAAAAGCCAAGTTTTCATGAATTAATTGTTTTTCGACTACCTAACCTAACTTTTTCGGCTACCTAACCTAACCTATAAGGATAGGTTAGGTTAGGTTAGGTAGGGTTGGTTAGGTTCGGTCATATATCTACGTTAATTTTAACTTCAATAAAAAAAATTGACCTCATACATAATGAAATAGGTAGCTTTATCATTTCATAAGAAAACAATTAGAGAAAATATATTAATTTATGAAAACTTGGCTTATTAGGCAAATCGGGCCTTGCATAGTAGTCGAAAAGTTATATATATATATATATATATATATATATATATATATATATATATATATATATATATATATATATATATATATATATATATATATATATATATATATATATATATATATATATATATATATATATATATATATATATATATATATATATATATATATATATATATGTCGTACCTAATAGCCAGAACGCACTTCTCAGCCTACTATTCAAGGCCCGATTTGCCTAATAAGCCAAGTTTTCATGAATTAATGTTTTTTCGTCTACCTAACCTACCTAACCTAACCTAGCTTTTTTTGGCTACCTAACCTAACCTTACCTATAAATATAGGTTAGGTTAGGTTAGGTAGGGTTGGTTAGGTTCGGTCATATATCTACGTTAATTTTAACTCCAATAAAAAAAAATTGACCTCATACATAGAGAAAAGGGTTGCTTTATCATTTCATAAGAAAAAATTATGGTAAATATATTAATTCAGGAAAACTTGGCTTATTAGGCAAATCGGGCCTTGAATAATAGGCTGAGAAGTGAGTTCTGGCTACTAGGTACGACATATATATATATATATATATATATATATATATATATATATATATATATATATATATATATATATATATATATATATATATATATATATATATATATATATATATATATATATATATATATATATATATATATATATATATATATATATATATATATATATATATGCAATTGACGATCACAAAACACTGATCATTTTATGCGGAAAATCCACAGAGAAATATGAAATGAGGTGAACGTTTCGGCTTTGTTAAAGCCTTTGTCAACACCAGACTGACTAAGGAGAAGGGAGAAGGGGAAGATATATAGGCCGACACCTGACCACCCCATCCCAAGGGTTGGTCAGGTGTAATTAACCAAAAACAGGTCACAACATGCTTATAGTATTTGAACTGCCCAAACGTCTAATGCATTGTATCTACATACGAGTTTATGCGATCACAATATTAACTGGAATGGTGCAAAAAGCATTACCAATTGTGGGGATTTCGTGGAACGGAATTTGATTGAGTCTGCTCTAATCAGTCAGTGTCTAAATCTTCTTAATGTTAGTACTGGAATGTACAAACTTGATCCATTTTTAAGTTATAATATTGCACAACAGTTTAAGAAACAACTCTTATAGAGAGGCTTACAATGTCTCATTATAATTGTATATTCATATATTGTGTGTTCATGAGGCTTTTCTTTAATCTTTTTTCCTTATTCTCTGACCGCTTAATCCTCTTTGACCATTTTAAGCTAAGCTATACCTGTTTTTGGTTAATTACACCTGACCAACTCTTGGGATGGGGTGGTCAGGTGTCGGCCTATATATCTTCCCCTTCTCCCTTCTCCTTAGTCAGTCTGGTGTTGACAAAGGCTTTAACAAAGCCGAAACGTTCACCTCATTTCATATTTCTCTGTGGATTTTCCACATATATATATATATATATATATATATATATATATATATATATATATATATATATATATGCGAACAAGCCTGAATGGTCCCCAGGACAATATGCAACTGAAAACTCACACCCCAGAAGTGACTCGAACCCATACTCCCAGAAGCGACGCAACTGGTATGTACAAGACGCCTTAATCCACTTGACCATCACGACCGGACAAAATGAGGTGATAGCCGAGGCTATTTGAACCACCCCACCGCCGGCACTCGGATAGTAATCTTGGGCATAGCATTTTACCAAATCACCTCATTCTTTGGGGCACACGTGAGGAACACAAATGCGAACAAGCCTGAATGGTCCCCAGGACAATATGCAACTGAAAACTCACACCCCAGAAGTGACTCGAACCCATACTCCCAGAAGCAACGCAACTGGTATGTACAAGACGCCTTAATCCACTTGACCATCACGACCGGACAAAATGAGGTGATAGCCGAGGCTATTTGAACCACCCCACCGCCGGCACTCGGATAGTAATCTTGGGCATAGCATTTTACCAAATCACCTCATTCTTTGGGGCACACGTGAGGAACACAAATGCGAACAAGCCTGAATGGTCCCCAGGACAATATGCAACTGAAAACTCACACCCCAGAAGTGACTCGAACCCATACTCCCAGAAGCAACACAACTGGTATGTACAAGACGCCTTAATCCACTTGACCATCACGACCGGACAAAATGAGGTGATAGCCGAGGCTATTTGAACCACCCCACCGCCGGCACTCGGATAGTAATCTTGGGCATAGCATTTTACCAAATCACCTCATTCTTTGGGGCACACGTGAGGAACACAAATGCGAACAAGCCTGAATGGTCCCCAGGACAATATGCAACTGAAAACTCACACCCCAGAAGTGACTCGAACCCATACTCCCAGAAGCAACGCAACTGGTATGTACAAGACGCCTTAATCCACTTGACCATCACGACCGGACAAAATGAGGTGATAGCCGAGGCTATTTGAACCACCCCACCGCCGGCACTCGGATAGTAATCTTGGGCATAGCATTTTACCAAATCACCTCATTCTTTGGGGCACACGTGAGGAACACAAATGCGAACAAGCCTGAATGGTCCCCAGGACAATATGCAACTGAAAACTCACACCCTGATATATATATATATATATATATATATATATATATATATATATATATATATATATATATATATATATATATATATATATATATATATATATATATATATATATATATATATAAAGATATTAGGAGACTGTACATAAGTGTTTTGTGATATCCAATTTTTTTTTCGATTTGAAGGAGTGTGTGGATTGAGTGAAAGTAAGATGTGTGGTGGGAGGGTAATGTCTAAGAGGTGTGGAGAGCGTTGTTAGAGCCACTCATATAAGCGGGATACTCTGATACTAAACTTGGCACTTTAAAGATGTATTTCTAGATATCATACATATAGTATATTCTGTCTCACTGTCAGGCTCCACCCGAAACTGTAATACACGCAAGACATACATTGTGTCACTGTTAAGCCGTACAAGCTGCTGTCATACATGCTGTCTGTCACGATTAAGCTGTACAAGCAGTTGTCATACATGTAGTATGTCACTGTTAAGCCGTATAAGCAGCTGGCATACATGCAGTGTGCCACAGTTAAGCTGTACAAGCAGCTGTCATACATTCAAAACATACAGTGTATAACTGTTAAACTGTTCAAGAAGCGGTCATACATGCAGTATATCGCTTTTAAATTATACAGTCAGCTGCAATACATGCAGGACATGCAGTGTGTGTGTCACTATTAAGCTGAAAACGCAGCTGTCATTCATCCAGTGTCACTATTAGGCTGTACAAGAAGCTGTAATACATACAGGATAAACAGTGTGTCACTATAAAGCTGTACAAGCAGCTGCCATACATGCAGTATATCACAGTTAGGCTATACAAACAACTGTCATACATGGAGAAAATGAAGATAATAAATTCCAAGGGAGTTAAGTGTCCAAACACTTTAATGATCAACATGAAAAGTTACATTATAACAGACTTTCTCACATAAATTTTCTAGTGTTTGTGATGAAATATTTAAATTTGACATCAAGCAAATTATGAAGTACTTTAATCACAATATTTCAGGCTATCACATTCTACTGTTCAATGCTCTTGCTGGTCTTACCTGCTTCTGTACTGATCACTTGGAAAAAATAACGTTTGGTTACCAACAATTTTGACATCCATTCTATTAAGTGACGAAAATCTGAAAAACAAATGGAAAAAAACATTATTGAATAATAATTTCGTCCAAACCAAACATTAAGATGTGTTGCTCTTTTGTAACCTCTTGTGCAAACATTGGAAGTACAGATTTCCTGGAATATAAAGATATATTTGCTCTGTCCAACATATTGATGAAGACTCTGGTATGGGCGAATAGTTTCCTCATGAACCAAAAGATCTGTAGGAGGTTGCATTAATATAACTGCCAAAAACTGTAGTTTAGGAAAGTTCATATATGACTATTACATTTCCAAGGCCAAGAAGAGAGACCGAGTTAAGATCAAACACGCGACAACGGCACTGCCAAGTGTGACGTTCAGATAATGTTGCACCAGTACCAGAGCTGTAGTGTGAGGCTCTAATGTGAGTGTAGCCATCAGGGACCCTGCAGTGTGGGTGTAGCCACCAGGCACCCAGTGGTGTTAGTATAGCCACCAGACAACTCTGTAGTGTGAGTGTAGCCACCAGGCAGCACTGTAGTGTGACTGTAGCCACCCGGCAGCACTGTAGTGTGAGTGTAGCTACCCCGCACCCTGTATCCTAGTGATGTAATACTTAGTGGAATAATACCCAAGTGGTACAATAACCTAGTAGTGTAATACTCTTTTTGCTTAATAACATGGTGGTGTAATAACCTAGTTGAGTAATAACCTTTGAGTGTAATAGTATAGTAATGTAATAATCTCGAGGTGTAATAACCTTGTCATGTAATAATCTAGTGGCTAGATAACCTAGTGGTGTAATTGTCAAGTGGTTTAATTACCTATTGGTGTAATAACCTAGTAATGTAATAATCTCGAGGTGTAATAACCTAGTCATGTAATAATCTAGTGGCTAGATAACCTAGTGGTGTAATTGTCAAGTGGTTTAATTACCTATTGGTGTAATAACCTAGTGATGTAATAATCTAGTGGTGTAATAACCTAGTCATGTAATAATATAGAGGTGTAATAACCTAGTAATGTAATAATCTAGTGGTGTAATAACCTAGAGGTGAAATAATCTAGTTTTGTAATAATCTAGTGGTGCAATAATCAAGTGGTGTAATTTCCTAGTAGTGTAATAATCCAGTGGTGTAATGACCAAGTCATGTAATAAACTAGCGGAGTAATAACATAGAAGTGTAATACCCATTTGGTGAAATAATCTAGTTGTGTAATAACCTAGTGGTGTAATTACCTAGTGGTTTAATGACCTAGTAGTGTAATAACCTAGTGGCGTAAAAACTTAGTTGTGTAATAACCTAGTGATGTAATACCAGGATATACCAGAACATATATAATACAAAGGATATTCATTTTCTCACTGTTAAGATAAACAAACAGCTGTTATACATACTGGTCATGTAGTGTATCACTGTTAAGATAAACAACAGCTGTCATACATACTGGTCATGTAGTGTATCACTGTTAAGATAAACAAACAGCTGTCATACATACTGGTCATGTAGTGTATTACTGTTAAGATAAACAAACAGCTGTCATACATACTGGTCATGTAGTGTATTACTGTTAAGATAAACAAACAGCTGTTATACATACTGGTCATGTAGTGTATCACTGTTAAGATAAACAAACAGCTGTTATACATACTGGTCATGTAGTGTATCACTGTTAAGATAAACAAACAGCTGTCATACATACTGGTCATGTAGTGTATCACTGTTAAGATAAACAAACAGCTGTCATACATACTGGTCATGTAGTGTATCACTGTTAAGATAAACAAACAGCTGTCATACATACTGGTCATGTAGTGTATCACTGTTAAGATAAACAAACAGCTGTTATACATACTGGTCATGTAGTGTATTACTGTTAAGATAAACAAACAGCTGTTATACATACTGGTCATGTAGTGTATTACTGTTAAGATAAACAAACAGCTGTTATACATACTGGTCATGTAGTGTATCACTGTTAAGATAAACAAACAGCTGTTATACATACAGAAAATGTAGATAATGAATTCCAAGGGAGTTAAGTGTCCAAACACTTAAATGATCAAGATGAAACATAACATTATAACAGACTTTCACAAATAAATTCTCTGGTGTTTGTGGTGAAATATTCAAATTTGACATCAGGCATATAACGAAATATTTTAATAACCATATTTCATCACATCTTACTGTTCATTGCTCTCGCTAGTCTCACCTTGTTCTTGAGTGGTTGCTTATGTCGATGAACTTGGCTATATCAATGAGACCAATTGTGCCCTCCAATTTATTAATTGACGAAAATCTGAAAAACAAAAGAAAAAACATTATTGAATGATAATTTCGTTCAAACCAAACATTAGGATTTTTTTTTTTTGTAACCCCTTGTGCAACATTGGAAGGACAGATTTTCTGGAATTTGATGATATATTTGTTCTGTCCATCATATAGATGAAGACTCTGGTGAGGGCGAATAGTTTCTCATGAACCTGGAGATCTGCATGAGGTTGCTTTAGTACAACTGCCAGCAACTGCAGTTTAGGAAAGTTCATAAATGACTATTACATTTCCAAGACCAAGAAGAGAGACGGAATTAAGATCAAACACGCGACAACGCCACTGCCGAGTGTGACGTTCAGCACCAGAGCTGTAGTGTGAGGCTCTAGTGTGAGTGTAGCCACCAGGCAGCCCTCTAGTGTGAGTGTAACTACCAGGCAGCCCTCTAGTGTGAGGCTTTAATGTGAGTGTAGCCACCAGGCAGCCCTCTAGTGTGAGGCTCTAGTGTGAGTGTAGCCACCAGGCAGCCCTCTAGTGTGAGTGTAGCCACCAAGCAGCCCTCTAGTGTGAGTGTAGCCACCAGGCAGCCCTCTAGTGTGAGTGTAGCCACCAGGCAGCCCTCTAGCGTGAGTGTAGCCACCAGGCAGCCCTCTAGTGTGAGTGTAGCCACCATTCAGCCCTCCAGTGTGAGGTTCTAGTGTGAGTGTAGCTACCAGGCAGCCCTCTCGTGTGAGTGTAGCCACCAGGCAGCCCTCTAGTGTGAGTGTAGCCACCAGGCAGCCCTCTAGTGTGAGGCTCTAGTGTGAATGTAGCTACCAGGCAGCCCTCTGGTGTGAGGCTGTAGTGTGAGTGTAGCTACCAGGCACACTGTAGTGTGAGTGTAGCCACCAGGCAGCCTTCTAGTGTAAGTAGCTGCCAGGCATCCTGTAGTGTGAATGTAGCCACCAGGCAGCCTGTAGTGTGAATGTAGCCACCAGGCAGCCTGTAGTGTGAGTGTAGCAACCAGGCACCCTGTAGTGTGAGTGTAGCCACCACGCAGCCCTGTAGTGTGAGTGAAGCCACCAGGCACCCTGTAGTGTGAGTGAAGCCACCAGGCAGCCTGTAGTGTTAGTGTAGCCACTATAGGCAGCCTGTAGTGTGAGTGAAGCACCAGGCACCCTGTAGTGTGAGTGAAGCACCAGGCAGCCTGTAGTGCGAGTGTAGCCACCAGGCAGCCTGTAGTCTGAGTGAAGCACCAGGCACCCTGTAGTGCGAGTGTAGCCACCAGGCACCCTGTAGTGGGAGTGTAGCCACCAGGCACCCTGTAGTGTGAGTGTAGCCACCAGGCACCCTGTAGTGTTAGTGTAGCCACCAGGCACCCTGTAGTGTGAGTGAAGCACCAGGCACCCTGTAGTGCGAGTGTAGCCACCAGCACCCTGTAGTGTGAGTGTAGCCACCAGGCAGCCTGTAGTCTGAGTGAAGCACCAGGCACCCTGTAGTGTGAGTGTAGCACCAGGCACCCTGTAGTGTGAGTGTAGCCACCAGGCACCCTGTAGTATGAGTGAAGCACCATGCACCCTGTAGTGCGAGTGTAGCCACCAGGCACCCTGTAGTGTGAGTGTAGCCACCAAGCACCCTGTAGTATGAGTGAAGCACCAGGCACCCTGTAGTGTGAGTGTAGCTGCCAGGCATCCTGTAGTGTGAGTGTAGCAACCAGGCACTCTGGAGTGAGTGTAGCAACCAGGCGTCCTGTAGTGTGAGTGTAGCCACCAGGCACCCTGTAGTGTGAGTGAAGCCACCAGGCACCCTGTAGTGTGAGTGTAGCTGCCAGGCATCCTGTAGTGTGAGTGTGGCCACCAGGCACCCTGTAGTGTGAGTGTAGCCACCAGGCACCCTGTAGTGTGAGTGAAGCACCAGGCACCCTGTAGTGTGAGTGAAGCACCAGGCACCCTGTAGTGTGAGTGTAGCCACCAGGCACCCTGTAGTGTTAGTGTAGCCACCAGGCACCCTGCAGTGTGAGTGAAGCACCAGGCACCCTGTAGTGCGAGTGTAGCCACCAGGCACCCTGTAGTGTGAGTGTAGCCACCAGTCACCCTGTAGTGTGAGTGTAGCCACCAGGCACCCTGTAGTGTGAGTGTAGCCACCAGGCACCCTGTAGTGTGAGTGTAGCCACCAGGCACCCTGTAGTGTGAGTGAAGCCAACAGGCAGCCTGTAGTGTGAGTGTAGCCACTAGGCAGCCTGTAGTGTGAGTGAAGCACCAGGCACCCTGTAGTGTGAGTGAAGCACCAGGCAGCCTGTAGTGTGAGTGTAGCCACTAGGCAGCCTGTAGTGTGAGTGAAGCACCAGGCAGCCTGTAGTGTGAGTGAAGCACCAGGCAGCCTGTAGTGTGAGTGAAGCACCAGGCAGCCTGTAGTGTGAGTGTAGCCACCAGGAACCCTGTAGTGCGAGTGTAGCCACCAGGCACCCTGTAGTGCGAGTGTAGCCACTAGGCACCCTGTAGTGCGAGTGTAGCCACCAGGCACCCTGTAGTGTGAGTGTAGCCACTAGGCACCCTGAAGTGTGAGGGAAGCACCAGGCACCCTGTAGTGCGAGTGTAGCCACCAGGCACCCTGTAGTGCGAGTGTAGCCACTAGGCACCCTGTAGTGCGAGTGTAGCCACCAGGCAACCCTGTAGTGTGAGTGTAGCCACTAGGCACCCTGTAGTGTGAGTGAAGCACCAGGGACCCTGTAGTGCGAGTGTAGCCACCAGGCACCCTGTAGTGCGAGTGTAGCCACTAGGCACCCTGTAGTGTGAGTGTAGCCACCAGGCACCCTGTAGTGTGAGTGAAGCACCAGGCACCCTGTAGTGTGAGTGTAGCCACCAGGCAGCCTGTAGTGTGAGTGTAGCCACCAGGCACCCTGTAGTGTGAGTGTAGCCACAAGGCACCCTGTAGTGTGAGTGTAGCCACCAGGCAGCCTGTAGTGTGCGTGTAGCCACCAGGCAGCCCTGTAGTGTGAGTGAAGCCACCAGGCACCCTGTAGTGTGAGTGAAGCCACCAGGCACCCTGTAGTGCGAGTGTAGCCACTAGGCACCCTGTAGTTCGAGTGTCGCCACTAGGCAGCCCTGTAGTGTGAGTGAAGCCACTAGGCACCCTGTAGTGTGAGTGAAGCCACCAGGCACCCTGTAGTGTGAGTGTAGCCACTAGGCACCCTGTAGTGTGAGTGTAGCCACCAGGCACCCTGTAGTGTGAGTGAAGCCACCAGGCAGCCCTGTAGTGTGAGTGAAGCCACCATGCAACCCTGTAGTGCGAGTGTAGCCACTAGGCACCCTATAGTGTGAGTGAAGCACCAGGCACCCTGTAGTGTGAGTGAAGCCACCAGGCACCCTGTAGTGTGAGTGAAGCCACCAGGCACCCTGTAGTGTGAGTGAAGCACCAGGCACCCTGTAGTGTGAGTGAAGCCACCAGGCACCCTGTAGTGTGAGTGAAGCCACCAGGCACCCTGTAGTGTGAGTGAAGCCACCAGGCACCCTGTAGTGCGAGTGTAGCCACTAGGCACCCTGTAGTTCGAGTGTCGCCACTAGGCAGCCCTGTAGTGTGAGTGTAGCCACCAGGCAGCCTGTAGTGTGAGTGTAGCCACCAGGCAGCCTGTAGTGTGAGTGTAGCCACCAGGCAGCCTGTAGTGTGAGTGTAGCCACCAGGCAGCCTGTAGTGTGAGTGTAGCCACCAGGCAGCCTGTAGTGTGAGTGAAGCCACCAGGCAGCCTGTAGTGTGAGTGTAGCCACCAGGCACCCTGTAGTGTGAGTGTAGCCACCAGGCAGCCTGTAGTGTGAGTGTAGCCACCAGGCACCCTGTAGTGTGAGTGTAGCCACCAGGCAGCCTGTAGTGTGAGTGTAGCCACCAGGCACCCTGTAGTGTGAGTGAAGCCACCAGGCACCCTGTAGTGTGAGTGTAGCCACCAGGCACCCTGTAGTGTGAGTGTAGCCACTAGGCACCCTGTAGTTCGAGTGAAGCCACTAGGCAGCCTGTAGTGCGAGTGTAGCCATTAGGCAGCCTGTAGTGTGAGTGTAGCCACCAGGCAGCCTGTAGTGTGAGTGTAGCCACCCGGCAGCCTGTAGTGTGAGTGAAGCCACCAGGCACCCTGTAGTGCGAGTGTAGTCACAAGGCAGCCCTGTAGTGTGAGTGAAGCACCAGGCACCCTGCAGTGTGAGTGTAGCCACCAGGCAGCCTGTAGTGTGAGTGTAGTCACTAGGCAGCCCTGTAGTTCGAGTGTCGCCACCAGATAGCCATATAGTATGATTGTAACTAGCAGGGCCAACTTACTGTGTTCCAATGTGTGCTAAAGCCATTGACTGAGCAGTGTTCACTGTAACATTGATAGGGAATGTTTGTGAATATTGTTCCTTTAGTGACTCATTGGGGAGAAGCAGGAGAAACCTGGTAAGTGGTCGCTCTTGGCACAACCGGCGCAGGGCTGTAGTCTTGCCCGCTCCAGCAAAGGCGTCGATCCTCACAACCTGTACAATAATTATAACATCATTCACAATCTGGACAATAATTAAACATCATTCACAAACTTGACTACCAACTATAATAACATTTACAACCTGGATAGCTATAATACCATCTTTGAGACCCTGGGCAACAAATTATAAAATAATTCTCAACCTTGACTACCAGTCATAAAATAATTCACAACCCGATCAACAACATCCCTCTAAATCCATGCAATTATATTATCAACATTCACTACCTGGGACAACAATAATACAATCATTCACAACTTGGAAGATAAATATAACATTCATCAAAACCTGGACAAAAATTATAACATCATTCACAACTTGACGATTATTATAGCATCATTCACAACTTGACGATTAGTATAGCATCATTCACAACATGGAGAACAATTACCTGATTGATTATAACATAACCACCTTGAATTATGACATTCTTCACAACCTAGACAACAATTATAGGATTCTTTTCAACCCAGTGCTGTAAGTGTGTACAACCCAGTGTATACTGTAAGTACACACATAGTGACGTTACTTACATGACCGGCTGCTGTAAATACACACGTAATGACGTTTCTTATATGACTGGCTTCTGTAAGCACACAAGAAGTAACTTTACTTACATGACTGACTGTAAAAACATACATTGTAAAGTTACTTACACGACTAGCTGCAAGTATACACATTGTGAAGTTACTTATATGCATGGCTGTAAGTACACACGGAATGACGTTACCTACTTGACTGGCTTCTGAAAGTACACACATAGTGACGTTACTTTCATGACTGGCTGAAAATACACACATTGTGAAGTTACTTAGATGAATGGTTGTAAGTCCATCAACTTGCAAGGTATTCAAGTTAAGGACACTGGCCTGTAGTTCAGTGCCTCCTGCCTATCCCCCTTCCTGTATGTCGGGACTACATAAGCCACCTTTCAAATTGTGGGCAATTATCCTGTTACCAAGGATTTGTTATACATTATGGAGAGTATCAGGCACAGTACTTCTGCTCTTTCCTTTAGTATCCATGATGAGATTCCATCTAGTCCTATAGCCTTTGTCACATCCAACTGTAGCAGACGCCTCCTTACCCCTCCAACTAGAAATCCATAACTCCTCTAGCGGTGCCTGGTTATCTATTCCCTCTCTTATCTCTGGAACTTCTCCTTGCTCTAATGTGAAGATCTCCTGAAATTTCTTATTGAGTTTCCTCACTCTTCCTGGTAGTTTGTAGTGAATCTGTCTACCCCTATCCTCAGTTTTATAACCTATTCTTTCACTGTTGTTTTTCTCTTGATGTGGTTGTGCAGCAATTTAGGTTGAGTCTTTGCCTAGCATACTATGTTATTTTCGTATTGCCCTTCTGTCTCTCTTCTCACCTTGACGTATTAATTCCTGGCACTCTGGTATCTTTCTCTGCTCACAAGTGTCCTGTTATTTCTATAGTTTCTCCACGACCTTGTACTTTGATGCTTTGCTAGCTTACTTCTCTGAATAAACCATGGGTTTCATGTCTGCATTTCGTTTTTTTTCCTTTTGGACTGAGACAAACTTGTCTGCTGCCTCCTTTCACTTCCGCGTGATGTAGTTCATCGTGTCTTGGGCCGTCTTTCCTCTGAGCGCTGTTTCCCAAAATTATATCTGTTAGGGATTTTCTGATCTCATAGTTTTCCTTTCGGAATGCCAGTCATTTGTTTTCAGGTCCCTTCCTTGAGTACACAGGTAATGAAGATACTTACATGACTGTCTCCTGTAAGCACACACGTAGTGACGTTACGTACCCAACTGGCTTTAAGTACATACGTAGTGACGATACTTACATGACTGGCTTCTGTAAGTACACACATTGTGACGTTACTTACATGACTGGGTGTAGGTACAAACGTAGTGACGTTACTTACATGATTGGCTCCTTTAAGTGCATACGTTGTAACGTTATTTACAATATTATTTTCTGAAAGTACACGCATTTTGGCGTTACTTACATGACTTTCTTCTGTAAGTACACACATTGTGACGTTATTTACATGACTGGCAGTAAGTCCAAACGTAAGGAAGCTACTTACATGATTGGTTTTTATTTTATGGTTGATGATTCTTAGTTGTTCTTGAGTAAGATGAAGAGTCTCGCTGTGGATGACCTTCTGTGTTGTCTGTTGACCCACAGACACTTGCTGCAGCTGTTGACCCACAGACACCTGCTGCAGCTGTTGACTCATAGGCACCTGCTGCAGCTGTTGACTCATAGGCACCTGCTGCAGCTGTTGACCCACAGACACCTGCTGCAGCTGTTGACCCACAGGCACCTGCTGCAGCTGTTGACCCACAGACACCTGCTGCAGCTGTTGACCCACAGACACCTGCTGCAGCTGTTGACCCACAGACACCTGCTGCAGCTGTTGACCCACAGGCACCTGCTGCAGCTGTTGACCCACAGACACCTGCTGCAGCTGTTGACCCACAGACACCTGCTGCAGCTGTTGACCCTCAGACACCTGCTGCAGCTGTTGACCCACAGACACCTGCTGCAGCTGTTGACCCTCAGACACCTGCTGCAGCTGTTGACCCACAGGCACCTGCTGCAGCTGTTGACCCTCAGACACCTGCTGCAGCTGTTGACCCACAGACACCTGATGTAGTTCTTCGAGATAATTTATTCCTGCAGTTCTCCATCTGTTCTCATACATGTGTAGTGTATAATACACCATGTAGTAGTACCTGTAAAGGTTTTCATATAGATAGTGTATAATAGACCAGGTGGAAGTACCTGTAAGGTTATCATAGTTGTAGAGTTTAATACACCAGGTTGTGGTACCTGTTACAACAACGACACCATTTACTAACTTTCAATACATTAGGCAAATATTCTTGCTGCTGATTTACTTCTAACAAGTTAACTCAAAGAAAACGAGATTGACGTGGGATTTTCCTCAAAAGAAAACAGGAATATAATTGCAATGTTACCATTTAATTCACCGTCTAATAATATTGGGAATTCTTCTTAAATCATCTGTCGCTGGAGAAGTAAACATAATAAAATCATTTCCTTTGAATGAAATAAATTATTATTACTAGAATATATTAAATATAAAGCCTCTTTCCTCCATAAAAAACACATCTGGTGTTGACGCCTATTTGGAAGAGAAAGAGGGGAGGAGCTATTAACCCTGGACAGTTCAAACGTGTCATGTTATCATCTGCAGTACTAGTGCATAACAAGTTATTGTCGAGGAGTTAAACAGCAAAATGGACACCATCGTTACCAGGCATTATAACCGTACAGTATACTAAATTATTTGTAGAGCTCCTATTTCATTGAGTAATTTTACTGTTATGGTTGTCATATATAAACAATAAATCCAAGGGAGAGCAACTATCTTATCTCTTTATTACAGATTATTATTATACACATCACTAAATAACTTATATGTGGCAAAATTTGTTGTGTAAACTCTTCTCCGGGTAAATTGAGAAGTGAAGTTACTAATGTGGCATTACTCAGGGGAGACTACGTGACAGACTAGCTACCCAAATTTTCTACACCAATAACTGAATGCAGAAGCCTTCTTATCAGATAAGGCTTGTCCAGTATATAGTAACCTCTGTAGTCTTAACACCTAGTAACATTGTAGTGAATGTCTACCAATATATTAATTTCGATTGGTAGACTATATATAAATAATAAACCCCAAGCTTGTGTAGAAAACGATTTGTGGGATTTTAATATCATACAGTCTAAATTATCATCATACAGTCAGCTATCAAAATAAATTAATTAACGTAAGTAATAAATTAATGTATAAATTATATAATAATTATAATATAAAAATTCATTAAATAAATTAATAATTTTAATCAAATAAATAAAAAATCCCATGAGTCAGTTTTCCCCACATGATTAGTTCTTAACGAACCGCACGAATCAGGAACATTATACTGGTTCTCAGACCACATATGATTGATCTACTTCGAACCAGGGTCATGATGAATGGCAGTCTTACCTGGGACGCGGTCGGGTCAAGATACCTGCTCCGCACCTTCCCCCCCCCCCTGCCCCCCATGCTGGGTACCGAGATGGAGTCACCAGAAGAACTGGCTACTTCCCACGGAGATATTAACATGGACTCTGAAAACAGCCAGTCAGACGAGGAGGGCGAGTATCAAGAAGTTCTGACAAGGCAAAAGAAGAAACGCAGAAGACAGGAGGCAAGGCGTAGTGTGGACAGTAATGGTACACTTAACGGAAACGACAAGAGAATGAAGAACGACGCCGAGACTGATGCAGACAAACGGACGGAACAATGTCAGGAAGGTGAGGGTCAGCGGAGATGGAGGCTTCTCTTCCCTGCCTCATGCACGCTGGCCTATCATCAGAAGCTGCTGTGGACAGTCACACTTGGAAGAGAACACCGCAAGTTCGAGCCCCTGCTGAAGGAAGGTGTCAACAGACCTTACCTAACGGTAGGTTCTATGGAGGCAGTGGAGTATCTTAGCCAGCAAGGATATGATGGAATTGTTATGGAAATACCGGAGGGGAACGAAAAGCTGACGAAGGTAATTATCTACAAATACCCTCAGATTCTAGACCCCGAGTTCATCCTCGACGACCAACGATTTGTGTGGGCCAAGCGTCACCTTATTAAAGGTGAAGCTAGGAGTCAGGTGGTGGCTCTAGTGAGAGGTGAAGTTCCCGAGAAAGTGTTCATCACCGGGGCGGGCTACAGGCATGTAGCAAAGTATGTGGAAGAGCCCATAATATGCCTGAAGTGCTGCAGATGGGGGCATAAATCCTGGAGCTGTCAAAATGATCCACGATGTCGTTTCTGCGGAAAGTCTCACCTCTCTAATGTGTGTAGAAATAGACTTAATCTGGGTGAGGAAATAGTTCCCAGATGCTGCAATTGTGGAGGTGTTCACAATGCCAGCTCGGCTGAGTGTAGCAAGAGGCCGAGTACGGATGTTCCCCGGCCGGTGAATGTTACAGAGCAAGCAAGAGCTCTTACCCAGACACCGGGAGCACAACAAAACAGTCTGCCCCAAACAGTGCCAGTGAACCGGACGAATGCGTGGGTAAAGGAGTCACCTTTACTTAGGCAGGCTCAAGCAACAAGCAGCCACGCCACCACTCAGGACTCCGGCAGTGACAGTGTAACGGTGAGTGAAGTGGCTACTGTGGCTCAGAAAGAGGGCCATAATGATATGGTCAAGGAAGTGTGGGCTGAACTTAGAAAAGTTGGTGAGTTCCTCCGAAATCTTGGGCAGAGAATCGAGTCTATCGAGGCGAAATTGAACGTTCAGGAGGTCAAGGAAAAACAAAACGGTGAAGGATAATCAGGATATAGTGGTTGAGGACAATAATGAAATATTGAGTGATGAAATGAAGGAAAGTGAAGTGTGTGTGAATGATGATAGTCGTAGTGAAAGGAAGAACCCTATAATTACACATAAAATGAAGGAATCATTTAGGCCAATAATGGACGTCACAGGGCTGAAAAAATCTCTTGAGAATCGCAATGTCGCTTTTACTGGTGAACTTGGGAGGAGGTGGGAGATGTTATACAAGGTATGGCTATCATTTAGTGAACTTATTGGGGATGACTTAGACAGTGAATTGATTAATAATGGATCACCCTAAACTGAAAGTGTTGTCATGGAATGTTAATGGTTTAAGAAACAGGGTTACAGATGTTCATTGTTATGTGATGGGAAATGATATTGATGTTGTAGCTCTCCAAGAGACAGGGGATAGGAATGAAGGATTATTGAAATTAAATGGCTATAAAGGGTTTAACCTCTTCGCCGCAAATAACATCAGAGGCACGTCGATTTATGTTAAGAACTCCATACCAGTAAAGTTAGTAGAACCGCCATCAAAAACGCAAGGTATAGAGAGTGTCTGTGTTAAATTATCATTAAGAGAAGGGGAATTTATTGTAGTTAATTTGTATGTATCCAGGAACTGCTTCGACGCTAACTATTTACCTGACTGCATTTATACTAATCCTTCACTGGTCATTGGGGACCTTAATGCTCGGCACACAAGCCTTGGGACAGTGGGTAGTATTAATACTAATGGGGCCAAGTGGTTACAGTTTCTACAAGATCATCCAGATACCTGTCTCTTGGGAAACAATGAACCAACTCACGTCAGGGGAGGATGGCTTGACTATGCCTGCATTTTAAACTCTCAGGGGATTATGGGGAAGGCTCGGGTTGTTCGGGAACTACTTAGTGACCACTTTGCCTTGAACGTTGAATTACCACTGGGGAAAAAACAAGTCCACTTTCAAAGGAAAAGGTTAAATATTAATAAAGATATGAAAAATTATTTTATTCAAAATATGGGAGATTGGTATCAACAATACACGCCGCTCTGCGTTGATAGTTTTTATGAGGACATGGTCGAGAACATAGAGAAATTAGTACAGAGGGAAAATAACGGGGGCAGGGGAAGCAAGACGCATGGACCTAAGAAATTTAAATATTCCAATGATCAGCAAGTCAAGGGGTGGGAGAGAATGCTACGGAGTGCACATAAAGAATGGTTAAAAAATGGAATGATGGATGAAGAGAAAAATACAATGTTGGAAGTGGCTAGGGAATGCAGTCAGGTGAGGAAGGAGGCGCGGGACAGATACTGGCAAGACTTTGCTCAGTCCATTGGTAATACTAAGAACCTGAAAGACATATGGAGAGCAGTAAACAAAATCAGGGGTTGTAAGACCAAATTCATTGCTCATTCAGATCCAGGGAAAGTTGCTAATGAGTTAGTAGATAAATGGGCAAGTGCTGCTGGTATGGAGTTCTTACCTGCAGACACGAGAGTCACCATTGAGTCATGGGAAAATATTAGAAATGGAGTAACTTTATGTGCCTTAAATACAAGATCTATAACATGCACTGAGATAACTCACGATGAGCTACTGGATGCTATAAAAAGTGGCAGCTCTACTGCTCCGGGAAAAGATGGAGTAACGTATGACATACTTAATTATTTAGCCGGTATGAAACCTAGTCCCTTACTTGATTTGTTTAATATAAGTTATAGAGAGGGAAAGTTACCAAGAAAATGGAAAGAGGCTGTCATCATTCCTATCCCTAAGTCAAACGGAGGCTACAGACCTGTCTCCTTAATATCCTGCTTTTGTAAAATGATGGAAAGGATTTTGTTAAATGGGCTACTCTACCTTGTAGGTGATAACATGTCCAGTAATCTCTTTGGTTTTATCAAAGGCAAAAGTACTGCGGATTGTCTCTTAAAGTGTTTGTCTAATGTGGATGACAATTGTAGAGTTTTTGTTGATCTACAAGGAGCATTTGATAAAGCCAATGGGGAAGTAATCTTATACGAATTAGCCAATCTGGGAATAACAGGGAGATTGCTACACTGGATAAGGGATTATCTACAAGGCAGAAAAGGTCAGGTGTATTACCAGGGATACATGTCTGAGGAACGGAGGTTTCAGTTAGGTACCCCACAAGGGGGAGTATTAAGTCCCACCTTATTCAATGTATTAATGAACAGATTAGCATCAGAGATGTATCCTCCAGGGGTCACGACGATCATATATGCTGATGACATTCTTATACAAGGCACTTCTGGGAACAAAATTCAAACTGCTCTTAACATACTTGGTACAACCTGTCACAAGTTAGGCTTAGTTATAAATGCAGATAAAACCAAATACGAGTATAGGAAACGAAGAAATATAACACTTACTCTAAATGGTGTGGAACTGAGCCGTGTTCAGAAGTACAAGTATCTGGGCATGTATGTTGGATACACATGTGAGAGTAAAAATGCTGAAATAAATCATATCAGCACCTTATGTAAAGCCCGTCTGCATCCTCTGAAAGCACTGGCTTTTTCTGGTAAAGGTGTTGGGGTACCTATCTTGCGGATGTTATACATAAGCACTGTTCGGTCCCTGATAGACTACGCAGCACCCGTATTGTCTTACACAGGCCAAGGCAGAATTCAAAAAATAGAGCTGATACAGAACGAGGCTATGAGGATTATTCTTGGATGTCAAAGAAATGCAATGATTGAAATAATGAGAATGGAATTAAATTTACAGAGTGTGTGTGATAGAGTCCGTGACATTAACACTAGTATCTATTCGTTTCATGCGGAGAAAAGGAGGGGATAAGCTGTTTGAGAGCATTGAGATCTGCCTGAGTGACGTACACACTTCCAGGAAACTGAGGGTGACACGCTACACGAGGGGATTAGCTCATGACCTCAGGGAATACGACGTACTTGACTGCTGTAAACCCTCTCGACAGTGTAATATGTCTGCTCCCTGGAAAGTACAGAAAATAGACGTCGAAATTGTACCCCCTCAAGGTGAAAAAGGTTCATCATGAACCGGGACAATTACGGTGTTTGTATGGAAGCATGATATCTCTGTTACCAAGAGGCAACCGTTTACATGTATATTGCGACGGGTCGATGGCGGAGGATGGCAGGGCAGGGTGTGGTGTGCTAATAAGGGAATATACGGAGTTTGGAACTGTGGACAGGATAATTGAACTCCGGCTTAGTAATTATATATCATCCACACAAGCTGAACTGCAGGCCATTCTGTCGTGTTTGGAGGAAGTACGTCATCACGACAAAAATGTTTTTGTATTTGTCGATAGCCGAGGAGTACTGGAGTCCTTAAACAGTCGAAACCCAGTCTTCATGTCTATAGTTGAGGACTGTAAGAGAAGAATAACTGAGATACAGCTGAAAGGTTATAGTGTGAAATTCATGTGGATTCCATCTCATGTTGGAATAGTGCTCAACGAGGTGGCGGATGACTTGGCCAAATGTGCCACATCAAAACCACAAGTTGACATTGAATGTGAATTCACAATGAGACAAATAAGAAGCAAAATCAGAAATATTCAGGCACAGGCGGGAGTGGAGAGGAGAGAGATAATGTATGAGAGAAGTCAAACCATGCAACACTACATGTATGTGAGTCAAAATACCCATTTCACTTATGGTAAAAGGAGAAATGCTTGGAGTGACTCTGTGTACATGCGGCTCAGGCTTTGGTACAAATATTACTGGGAATATGGGATAGGTGTTCATGATAATGACACGAAGTGTAAACTATGTGGTATGTTAAGGTCTCACACCCTTGCCCATTATGTTCTTGATTGTCCGTTGATTAATGTATATAGAAACACTGAGATAAGGACTGTTCCTGAACAAATAGCCTGGATGTGTCACAACAGAAAGGTTGATGATATTCTTGAGAGATATAAGAATTTTGCACCAAGATTGTAATATTTTGTTGAATTATCTGCATGTCTCTTCCAAATTGTCTATACAGTATACCTAGGTCATAAAAGTATTTGTGTGTACGCCTGATAACATACTACTTGTGAAGGAGGAAATGTATATGTTTATCTCTCAGAATGTTTGGTAATATGTTTATTTGTGATGTGTGTCTATGTATGTATTAACACGTTGTACTGAATGGGGTGAGAATAGCTTGAGCTACCTCATCCCTTTGTGTGTATTTTACCTCAATAAACTTATTTCAATTTCAATTTCAATGATGAATGGTTCTTACATGAGCCAAAAATGCTACACTGATCCATCAATACATAGACAGTGCAATAAATCAGTAAATAATATATTATAAAGAGATAGCCAGTCGCAGACGGGCCACATACACTAGCCTCAGCGGTTTCACCAAAAATTATGTGGCGTTTTATATCTGTGGAGTGACACCGCATACACAAAACCCAGCCAAATTGTGACTACTCCTTCACAGAGTTTATCTGCACTAAATTTGTGGTGTATAATTTTGCAAAGTGACTAATAAAGGAATTAATACTTCCAAATAACAGTAGAGGTTAATGAGAGGCTATCATCACCTGTATATTATTTGTATATAATTGAGTTGTAAATATTTTCTTTTGAATAGAGAATTATTTCACATATAAACTATAACCCCAATTACAAATATTGCACTGGTCTCTATTACATAATGTGCTATATCTAATTGCCAACCTACTACAGAGGTAGGATATTAACATTGATGCGTGTTTATTGATAACCTTGTCCCATATATTAACACTGACTAGTAGAAATAAATATTGTTCAACCTAGTCCAATATATTAACATTGTCTATTGTTGAACTAAATGATGTTCAACTTAGTCCCAATATATTACCATAGTCTAGAGTTGTACTAAATATTGAACAATCTAGTATCATAATTAATTGTAGAGACCTTATTTTGGGTGGAATCTTTACCAGCAAGAGTTGTGTTGTGTATCTCTAATTATTTATCGGTAATCATTTCACCGTTGAGTGTTAATTAGTTTCTACACCAACCAAGGGTGATTTTGAGGAGCTAACTTTAGGCACATCCAGTGACACTGATTAATCATCAAAGTATTTGTGCATGATTATACATATATATATATTATTATTTTTAGCTATCCTTCAAGGAGGTAGGACTTAAGCCTAGTGACTGCAAATTTAACCCTAGGCTACTTCCGTCAGTACCTGCTCAGAATTCGTGAGCGAGTATCCAAGTTACATTAGTAACATTATTAAGAATATTATAGGCCCTGCAAACACCAATCAAACAACCAGCATGGCTACTACAGTAATGAAATTAAACCAGACCCTAATAGGACTTAAGGGTCATTTAATAAGACAGATTAATAGGTGCTGTTGGATATTTCCAACACCGAATACAACATTGTTGTATTCTCATTACTTATTACTAACCATACTAATTATTGTAGTAAGTAAAATTAACAACACGTAGTACTCATGTACTAATAATTTCATCTGTGCAGTAGGCTAGAATTCTCACATCACCTGACGCCAGTATTGCGTCAGATTTCCTTACAGTAAACACATTATATCCAATGTGTGTGAGAATTAAATTCGATTCTCCATAATTAAAGCATTCTGTATGATAACTAATTGCAGACGAATTGATCTCTAACTAAAAGCAGAATAGAGCATTAGAATCATAGCGTCTATCTCGTGATAAAGTTAATGTCACCAATGAATGCCATGGGGAGACATTAATTCCTCTCCCTTATATATTTACTATTCTTAAATTGGTAAATAACAATATTTTGTTCCTCTAAATAATAAACCCGTCCAGTCTTTAACGTTTCAAGCACAAATGCGAGAAATATTAATGTTCGAGACAATAATTTGTTTTATGAACGCGGGCTCGGCGTGGGTACAGGGACGCCATGTCAGTACGCGTGTAGAGCCGCTCAGAGACAGACCTGCACTTACCGTACTCATAAGAAGACGCCATTGCCCAGCAAATAGGGCAGGTGTTATCCATCCTCAGATGAAAGTCGCCACTGTGAGGCGTGAATAACCTTGCAGATAGTATCTTCAGCTAGTGCTGGTGTCAAATAAGGAGCCCTTTGACTTGGTTCCTGACGACACGTGACCAGCCAGCGGAACGCATCATTATTCAGGATAGGCCTAGCCGGAGCCTGAGATGCGAATCACGGCAATCTTAATACTTATACAGTGCCCACAGCTAAGTATATTCTTTTATGTGATGCATCAGGTAGAAGTTTTAATAATAGCAGGGTGATTGTCCGTTACGACGCACGATAACACCTAATAACAGGTGATTAAAATTTGTCACCTGTAACTCTTAATATTCTTGAATATAGACTTAGTAGTTAAATCAGTTGCTACTGAAAATTATTTGTCTTGCAGCACGAGAGAAGAATTCTCCATGCTGCCTTCCCCATGTTAACCCGTTCCACTCGTCAGTCGACCGAGTCTGGAGAATAAGAGGACTTCCATGGCTTTCTAAAGGAATCTTCATTAAGCTAAGATTTATTTCATTTTATAATTCTATTGCAATTTATCTTGTGCAGAATTCTTTGGGTTTAATATGTGGTTTACTGTAACTCATTACTATGCTCATAATCTATGTTCCTCCCTTTGGTAATGATATCAGTTTCAATATTATTTTATAGGATTAGATTATTATTAATTGAATTAGTGAACGAACCACACTAATTCCTGGACGTACTTACCTCCAGTAATAACCCCCCAATGTAGGTGTTTGAGGTTTGTTTCATTTAATAATACAGCCCATTAATTATTATTATGATCATATTTTCTAGTTTTATCCATAGTTACTGGTTTCATCTAGGAATTATCTAATGATCAGAAATTCTCAGTTTCCCTCTTTACTTTAAAAGCGGGTGGTCCTTCGTAATTTAATTTACTACATTAATATTTAAATAATCAGATTCAAGCCCAAATATCCCACATTATGGTCCTTATCGAACCGGATAGGTATTAAATTTATAATTAAAATATTAACCATTAATAACTAATCCTTGTGTGATAGAAGCTAGACTAACTATTTAATTAATTGTGTCAACTAACATTGTAACACATCAGTTAGCCTAGATCACACTAACATATTGCTACTTTCACCTCATGTATAAAGTGGCTTTAGTGGGTCATAGCCAATTACCCACAACACTTAGACCTATACCTCACACCGAGGTGAGAATCTTTAGGCCACCAGGAGCAACAGCTCATAACTTTTACAATAACACCACCCTAACACCTGCGTTAGAGTGGCCTCACCATCTAACCATTATATACTTAGGTGGTAATGACATCCACCCCACTCGTCATCCAGCCGAGGTGATCAAACACCTCAAAAACATAATTTCTTCTTTCAAGCTCATCAGTGAATCAGTAGTATTCACATTAGTGGAACCTCGCCAACCAAGTCAAGATAATCGTTGGGGAGTAACTCCGGAATACTACCTGAGAGCTGCTAAGTACATAAATTTCAGGCTGAAAAAACGAGTGAGATTGGATGCCACATATATCCAATTTACAGTCAGACCTTACAGACAGAACCTGACCAGAGACGTGTACATTTCTCAGGGGAATCTAGGTTGCATGTGGTTGACAAGTTAATTAACACCATCAACCATCACAAAAGGCTGTGGCTAGCAAGCCAAACTTAACTGTACATAATTGTTCACCTGTGTGTGCAAGAGCACTCTTATAAAACAAAAAAAAAAAAAAAATACAGCACAACTATATTTACCTTACTGCACCACAATAATCTTTACCCATGTTAGTAGGTAGAATTTAGACTGAGATTGTGCTGAATTTGGTACAAGCCCAGACTAAATAATTTTATAGTTCTTAGTTAGGAATTGTTACGACTAGATCTAAAACTAGTCAGTGTTGTATGTATTATATTATCTGTGCTGACCCTATACAGGGTGGGATTAATTTTTGAGATAACTCTGATTGGAGTGTCTCCATAATATTTCTCTTGTATGCATTATTTTGTGTATCTATTTTGTGTATTGCTGGATTCTCTCCATTAACTCTGATGGTGATATGGATGAGCTAACCGGACGAGAACTAATGGTGAAATTCAGACAGTACACAAAATATCTAGCTATTTGTTGTTAGGTAGGTAGGTACATTCAACCTCAAACGAGGTAAATTATAAAGTAGTCACCTTAAATTAGGCTACAATTAATGTTACCTGTTCACTAATGAACAAGTACCCAAGCTTCATTAGTAATACATATACTAACACTGTGAAGTTTGAACCTAAGCCCAACATGGCTACTCCTGAACAATTGAGGAGAACCTACATTGGCCTTAAAGGTCACTTGACCAGATTAATTAATAAGGCTGAGAGCTTAACTAAAGATAATCCCATTGACTCTTATCACTTAGAGTCATCAGTTAGATTGGCTGATCTGAAATTTGATCAAGTCAGATCTGCAGGTCAATCTTACCTTGATCTGCTAAATACTGTAGAAACTGATCCTGAAGAAGCAAGTCAAACTGTAGACGACATCTCCCAATATGAAGAGGAGACTCATGATAAAATTATCAGGCTATTTAAATTAGCCAAACAGTCTGGATCCAAGACCAGCAACACTGGGTCTCACTTCAATAATCACTTACCCGAGGTTCGTTTACCTACTCTAGACTTGCCCACTTTTTCAGGATTAGATACAGAAAATTGGGACAATTTTTGGACTTCCTTTGAAGTCCACATCCATAAGAAACAGTCTCTAGACAAAGTTTCTAAATTCTCATACCTACTCAGTCTTCTCACAGGAGAGGCTAAAAAGGTCATACATAACCTTACTCTTGATGAGAGTAATTATGAGGAAGCTATAAAACTCCTGAAGTTGAACTATTGCAACAAAGAGTTAAGTATAGCTACCCTTTATTATCAATTGATAGATCTGAATGCACCAAACAGTAGACCAGAGTCACTTCAAAGCTTCAGACTAGAAGTAGAGTCTCTAGTAAAGGCCTTAGGTACCAAGGTTAATATACCTAGTTCTGAATGGTCTATCAAGCTATTGTTACAGAGGAAATTACCTCGAAATGTCTTGACAGAGCTCTGCTCACATTATAATACTGAGTTTCTTACTCTCGATCAGATTTTTGAGGGGTTGAGGATCACAGTTAATAGGTTAAAGACTCATGACAAAATTAAACCTGAGTCTAAACCAATTAATACTGATATTTCAGTCAAACCTAAACAGACTCCAAGTAAGTCTAATAAATATAAATCCAAACCTACTCCATCCACCAGGAAAAGAAGTGGAAATGTAGGTACATATTCAGTATCTCCTTCAGAGATAACCAATGACTTGTCTACTAAAGAGACTAAGTCTGTTAACCAGAGAAAGTGTCTGTTCTGCAATCAGGAACACACCACTTACCAATGCTCTGCTTATCCTACGTATAATGCTAGAGTTAAAAGGTTACAGGAATTGCACAAATGCACCAAATGTATGGGTTCTCATGATCCCAAGAAATGTGCAGTACCCCTACGTACCTGCAACCGTTGTAACCAAGGTGTACACCACTACGCCTTATGTAGAAAATCTTCTACACCAACCATGACCACTGGAGAGAATTTTACTAATTCTACTGCAGTGCAATATTGTAAAGTACATCACGAAGTGAATGTACTTGCTACTGAGTCAGGCAATAATACTACCTTGCCTACCGCTCAACTTAAATTAATAAATCGAAGATCTAGAATTAACACTAGGGGTCTTTTTGACCAAGGTTCACAAAAAACCTTCATTACACAACAGTTGGTAGATGAGTTAAATTTAAAACCTACCAAAAGTGTGAAGTTCAACATTTCTGGTTTCCTGTCAAATAGTGGACCTCGTGACTACAAGGTAGTTAAATTACTAGTTAGATTAGGATCCTCTACTAGCCCAATCCATGCGGTGGTAGTGGATAAGATTCCTACGGACCTACAGGTCACAGGATTAGCTCGCACTGCGAGACACCTTAAGCGAAACCGCATGAGGCTAGCGGATCATAAAATAAATTCCGATTGCCTCACAGATATTGGAATATTAATAGGTGCGGATCATTATTACAAGTTTATAACTGGATGCACTAGGCAACATGGTATGAATTTGTTGTCGTCCGCAGGGGGCAAATTGCTCACAGGACCCGTGCTTTTCAGACAAGGTCCAGCATCCACAAACCAACAAACCAATAATGTAATTGTGGCGTGACTAGGCTTAGAGCAGTCACCCCTACGCTTCAGGGAAATAGCCGAGGACATTGAGTCTGACCCACCAATACATCGTTTGTGGGATTTAGATATGTTAGGCATCATCCCTGAGCAACCAGGGATGATGCCGGTCGGCCGAGCGGACAGCACGCGGGACTTGTGATCCTGTGGTCCTGGGTTCGATCCCAGGCGCCGGCGAGAAACAATGGGCAGAGTTTCTTTCATCCTATGCCCCTGTTACCTAGCAGTAAAATAGGTACCTGGGTGTTAGTCAGCTGTCACGGGCTGCTTCCTGGGGGTGGAGGCCTGGTCGAGGACCGGGCCGCGGGGACACTAAAAGCCCAGAAATCATCTCAAGATAACCTCAAGATAACCAAGTCCTGATGATACATGGACTTACCAGCAATATCTGGATACAGTTGTCTACTCAAATAAACAATACTGGGTACGACTCCCATGGAAGTTAGATCATCCACAACTTCCAGTGAATTATTTTATGGCAGCCTCACAATTGCAGTCTCAATTAACACGACTGCAGAAGCAGCCAGACAAACTAACCATGTATCACCAACTTATCCAACAACAACTTAACAATAAGTTCATTGAAGTTGTTGAACACGATGACTGAAAAACAGGTCATTATTTACCTCACCATGCTGTGGTGAAAGACTCATTGACAACACCTATTCGTATTGTCTTTAACTGCAGTGCTAAAGTAAAGCCTAGCAGTGTGTCTTTAAATGAATGTCTCCAAACGGGACCTAGCCTAACACAAAGGCTACATGACGTGTTGTTACGATTTCGCACAGGCATTTTTGCCTATACTGCTGACATCAGCAAAGCCTTTCTCCGAGTAGGATTGCAGGAGGAAGATCGTGACTACACAAAATTCCTCTGGTTCAAGGATCCACTGGATCCCGACAGTGAAGTAATCACCTATCGGTTTGCCTCCGTATTATTTGGTGCTACGTCCTCACCGTTTCTTTTGCAAGCAACATTAGACACGCATTTGAGGAAATCAGACAGCCCTTATAAGGCAACCATTAGCAACAACTTGTATGTCGACAATTTCCAGGGGACAACTAATGATCAAGCTGATCTGGTAGAAATCTACCATGAGGCTAACCGTGAACTGTTAGGAGCCAATATGCCTCTACAGTCATGGGCCTCAAATAATAAACTGCTTAACCAGTTAATCAAGAAAGAATTTCCCGATTATCAGGTACCCAGTAAATTAAAGGTTCTAGGCGTGGAATGGAACACCAACACTGACGAGATGAATGTCAAGTCAGTGCAAACTGATAATTCAACCCTTACCATGAGAACACTGCTCTCATTTGTCAGTCAACCATTTGACCCTTTAGGCCTACTTAGTCCTATATTAATAAGGGGCAAACTCCTAATGCAGGAGTGCTGGCAGCAACATATGGGATGGGATGATCTGTTATCAAGTGAGTTACAAGCCAAATGGCAAATACTCTCAACGGATTTTAATCAGTTAGGCGTTTTGAAATTTCCTCGTAATGCTTCAGGACCAAACTTACCCAACAATTTGCACGTTTTTGCGATGCCTCTGGCAAAGCATATGGCGCAGCAGCCTATTTAGTTAACAGTGCTCAATCAATTTTACTCACATCAAAAGCAAGAGTTGCTCCCATCAAGAAGAGATCCTTACCTCAGATGGAGTTGACTGCATTGCTAGTGGGAGTAAGATTGGCCCATTGCCTGGCAAAGACACTCAGTAATATCCACTTTGGTGAGATTGTAGTGTGGTCAGACAACGAGGCAGTCTTACAATGGGTAAGAAACAATAACAACAAAACTCCTTACGTCAGTAATCGCATCAGGGAGATTCATGATTTATCCGCAGGATATAAGTTCAGACATGTCCCTACTAAGGACAATCCTGCAGATTATTTATCAAGAGGATTGACATTAAAACAACTTGTCAAGTCTTCGCTGTGGTTCAATGGACCTTCATGGCTTGTTGGTGGTCAGTGGCCAAAACAAAAGCCACAAGTCATAGTGACCAATATCACCACTCCCATGATGGAACCAGAGCCTCAGCGAATATTAGCCATTGATCCTCATCATTATTCCAACTTAAGCAAATTGTTACGAGTGACTGCGCACGTGTTTGATTTCCTTGCTAAAGTAGGAATTCGACATAAATTTCCCAATCCTGTTCACTATTGGATTAAGCGGGCGCAGCAAGAGACCTACGGAAGCGAATTTGAGAATCTTCCGGATAAACTCACTAAGTCTCTGGGCATCTGGTACGATGTCAACACTCATAACATACTACGATGTGGAGGACGTTTGCTACATGCAAAGATTGACTTAGACACTAAGAACCCAATTCTTTTACCTCGTCACCACATCATAACTAAACTTCTTGTCTTACATCACCATCAATATGGTACACTACATGGTGGAGTTTTAGATACTCTCACCGACCTTAGACAAAAGTACTGGCTTCCTCAAGGTCGTCAGACTGTTAAGACCATTATTAAATCTTGTGTAATCTGTAAGAGATACGACGCTAGAGTCTGTCCTTACCCAGGACCTCCCCCACTCCCAGAAGAGCGAGTGGTTCATCTTCGTCCTTTCGAAACCACTGGAGTTGATTATACAGGAGCCTTACTCCTCACTGGTAACCCAGATAATATACCAGTGAAGGCGTACATTTGTCTCTTTACATGTGCTACAACCAGAGGCGTGCACTTAGAGGTCACCCCAGACATGAGTGCTGAAGCTTTCATTCAAGCTTTCCGCAGATTTGCTGCCCGCCGATCATGTCCTAGATTAATGATATCAGACAACGGATCTAATTTTGTGGCAGGAGAAAGTTGTTTGCGAGAAGTCTGGAACCACCCTGAAGTACAGTCAGTCTTACAAAGAAGACAATGTCACTGGAAATTCATAGCACCAAGAGCCCCTTGGCAAGGTGGGTTCTATGAGCGAATGGTAGGCACAGTCAAGAAGTGTCTAAGGAAAACTTTACACCGACAAAAGGTCAGTTACTCAGAACTCCAAACTATTGTTGTGGAAATCGAGGCGCGAGTCAATAACCGCCCAATCACCTACCTGTCTGATGATTACACCCAGAGAGAACCACTGAGCCCCTCTCACTTGATCCATGGAGGTCTACTGAGCCCTCTCATCCCTTTAGCCGAAGAGGACCCTGTAGACCCGTCCCATGTGACCAGAGGAGACTTGGTGGAAAGCTACCAGCATCTTTCTAGAGTTATTAACAGGTGGAATGAGGTGTGGACTCGAGAGTACCTCACAGCTCTACGAGAGTACCACTACGGAGCTTCGAGTCCTTACAATAAGGTGCAATTAAAGCCAGGAGACCTAGTACTAGTCGACAGTGATGGACCAAGGTCAGAATGGCCTATAGGTAAAATTGTTACCATTCACCCAGATCGACAAGGTGTCCTAAGAGTGGTTAAAGTCTTATGCAGAGGCAACACTACTCTAAAAACTTTAGAGAAGCTGGTTCCACTTGAACTGACTGAACAAGAATATCAGCCAGATCCAGTTTCCCCAGTAATTTCAGAGGACAATGAATTTGTTCCTCCAAGCAACCGCCCCACTAGAGCTGCAGCTCAACAATGTAGGCGGAATTTGCAAGCCTATTACAACTCTGAAGAAGAGTAATTTCCTTCACTTCCCACTGAGTAAACTGTGATGATGCTACGATGTGATATCACGTAACGAAACATTACACGTCACTATGACCCAGGATATCGCATCACCGTAGATTCTGTTAGTTTAAATTGGGAGAGTTGAATTCTATAAATATTGTGTAGGCTACAAACAACATGTTTCATTTGACATGTAAATAGCAAGACTCAAGTCCTTGTAAGTCCTTGATAAATCCGGGACGTTCGTTATGTGTGTACTAACATACTAACATATTAACATACTAATGTACTAATCTTAATATCACTTCGGGATAGGTCAGTACAACACAGTACACTACGACCCTAGAACCCTCCCCCCGGAGTTATGTTGGATATTTCCAACACCGAATACAACATTGTTGTATTCTCATTACTTATTACTAACCATACTAATTATTGTAGTAAGTAAAATTAACAACACGTAGAATTCTCATGTACTAATAATTTCATCTGTGCAGTAGGCTAGAATTCTCACGTCACCTGACGCCAGTATTGCGTCAGATTTCCTTACAGTAAACACATTATATCCAATGTGTGTGAGAATTAAATTTGATTCTCCCTAATTAAAACATTCTGTATGATAACTAATTGCAGACGAATTGATCTCTAACTAAAAGCCGAATAGAGCGTTAGAATCATAGCGTCTATCTCGTGATAAAGTTAACGTCACCAATGAATGCCATGGGGAGACATTAATTCCTCTCCCTTATATATTTACTATTCTTAAATTGGTAAATAACAATATTTTGTTCCTCTAAATAATAAACCCGTCCAGTCTTTAACGTTTCAAGCACAAATGCGAGAAATATTAATGTTCGAGACAATAATTTGTTTTATGAACGCGGGCTCGGCGTGGGTACAGGGACGCCATGTCAGTACACGTGTAGAGCCGCTCAGAGACAGACCTGCGCTTACCGTACTCATAAGAAGACGCCATTGCCCAGCAAATAGGGCAGGTGTTATCCATCCTCAGATGAAAGTCGCCACTGTGAGGCGTGAATAACCTTGCAGATAGTATCTTCAGCTAGTGCTGGTGTCAAATAAGGAGCCCTTTGACTTGGTTCCTGACGACACGTGACCAGCCAGCGGAACGCATCATTATTCAGGATAGGCCTAGCCGGAGCCTGAGATGCGAATCACGGCAATCTTAATACTTATACAGTGCCCACAGCTAAGTATATTCTTTTATGTGATGCATCAGGTAGAAGTTTTAATAATAGCAGGGTGATTGTCCGTTACGACGCACGATAACACCTAATAACAGGTGATTAAAATTTGTCACCTGTAACTCTTAATATTCTTGAATATAGACTTAGTAGTTAAATCAGTTGCTACTGAAAATTATTTGTCTTGCAGCACGAGAGAAGAATTCTCCATGCTGCCTTCCCCATGTTAACCCGTTCCACTCGTCAGTCGACCGAGTCTGGAGAATAAGAGGACTTCCATGGCTTTCTAAAGGAATCTTCATTAAGCTAAGATTTATTTCATTTTATAATTCTATTGCAATTTATCTTGTGCAGAATTCTTTGGGTTTAATATGTGGTTTACTGTAACTCATTACTATGCTCATAATCTATGTTCCTCCCTTTGGTAATGATATCAGTTTCAATATTATTTTATAGGATTAGATTATTATTAATTGAATTAGTGAACGAACCACACTAATTCCTGGACGTACTTACCTCCAGTAATAACCCCCCAATGTAGGTGTTTGAGGTTTGTTTCATTTAATAATACAGCCCATTAATTATTATTATGATCATATTTTCTAGTTTTATCCATAGTTACTGGTTTCATCTAGGAATTATCTAATGATCAGAAATTCTCAGTTTCCCTCTTTACTTTAAAAGCGGGTGGTCCTTCGTAATTTAATTTACTACATCAATATTTAAATAATCAGATTCAAGCCCAAATATCCCACAGGTGCAATGATCTATCTCAACAATCTCCAGTTGATCATATGCAACTGGAAACCTACTTTCAAGTAGCAATGAGTAAATTTGAGCAAGTTAAACGACATACAGAAAAGTATCTAGGTGAACTTGCCAACACCAAATTAACCACTGAAGAATTAGATGATATTATTGTTGATCTAGCCCAATACGAGGATGATACTCAGGACAGGCGAGATCCTTTCGTCAAAATAATTGCCCAGAACAGGGCAACATCATCCGTTTCATCTAATTTGAGTCAAGCCGAAGCTCGACTCCCTCTAATTAATTTACCCAATTTCTCCTGAACAGACGAGTAAGACTGTGACAAATTTAGGAAATTACTCGTGTGTAGTAAATTCTCTTATCTGCAAGGTCAATTATCAGGAGAAGATAAATCATTACTATCCCATACAAGGTTGACTAGCGATGGGAATGACCTCGCAGTACAACTCCAGGATAATTATGCTGATCAAGAAGTAAGAACTTCACAATTAGTTCATGAGCTGTTGCATTTACCCTCACCACAGGCTACAAAAGATTAACTCTAAGTTTAACCGAAGATGAGTGAGTCTCGAAAATAATTGTCCAGGAGAAAATACCTAGGGACATATTGAGACAAAGGAGTCCACACTACAATACAAGCATTTTATCCTTAAGTGAAATATCTGATGGGATACGTTCAGTAATTCATCAACTTCTATACATGAAAAATTAAAACCGCCAAGTAAACTTCAGAAACCAATAACAGTAAACCACAGAGTACAAAAGGTACTCCAACTAAATCTAATCAATCGATTTCCACACCAAAGTGGAACCTAGGCAGTGTGAGCACATGTGCAGTGGGACACTCCAAGCCTGTAGTTACTGGGTCACCCAAGACGGTGACTTGGGTGACACCAATACCACCGCAACAATTATCCTGATCGTGAAGTGCATGTCAATGAAAAAAAGAGTTGCAACATTGTACAAGGTGCCTCAGGAAACACAACCCCATCGACAGTGAGAACCAATTACACACCTGTAAAAGGTGCAGCAAGGATCAGCATCACACAGCATTGTACGGGGACACAAAAATAAAGTCTTCAACCCCCAAAGTGAAAGATAATATTCTGGATAACAATGGAGTAGTTTGGAACAACACAAGAATGGAGAAGTATGGAAAACCACAAGAATGGAATTGTATGGAACACCATAAGATTTGAAGCATCAGATCATTGTGACAGTACACTTGGTACGTCAGGTCACCAGTGCTCACTAGTCCAAGGTTCGACAGACCGTTTAAAATTCACGTTGAGGCGTCTGACTCGGGTGCTGGTGCAGTGTTGTTGCAATCTGGGGATGATCAAGTGGACCACCCAGTAAACTATTACTCTGTGAAATTTAACAAGGCGCAACGTATTTATTCAGTGGTAGAAAAAGAAGCGTTGGTGTTAGTGTTCAACCAGTGCTCGCACTTTCTTACAGTTAATATTGACTTATTAAATATGTGCATATGTGACATACTAAACATACTAGTTTACCTTGAAAAGCTTCATAGAAAACACCGACCTTACCTAACCTTCTTAGAATGTTAAAATAAGCATCTTATTGCTTCGTAATTACAATTATTACTTAACCTATACTATAATAGGTTAAGTAATAATTGTAATTACAAAGCAATAAGGTGCTTAACTTAACATACTAAGAAGGTTAGGTAAGGTCGGTGTTTTCTATGTAGCTTTTCAAGGTAAACTAGTATGTAACATATGCACATATTTAATAAGTCAATATTGACTATACGAAAGTGTGAGAAAGGGTTGTAGTGTTAACATGTAAAAAGTTAGAAGTGTATCTAACAGCTAATATAGTGGAAGTGTACACGGATTATAACCCACTAGAATCATACACCAGATGAAGGAAAAAATAAACGCATCCTCAGGTGCGTGCTGTTCCTACAGGACTTCAATCTTTTAATTATTCACTTACCACGTCGACTAAAAGTGATGGCCGATGCGCTGTCCTGGTTACCTGAGTAACAGTCATCTGAGTCACAGGAAACCATATACCAACTGTCTGTCTTAGTTATTTTTTTTTAGGTTCTCCTGTGACATGAAATATTCTGTGTCCAATTTATTTACTTCCCCGTTTTTTTTCCTTTTTGTATGTGCTTTTTTCTTTCAGAGAATTCCTTTGTGCTTTTTCTTGCAGAGAAATTTTTGTTTTTGTTTGATTTTCTTTTATTGCACAGATTTTTCTTTTTATTCTCTGTATGTTCTTACAAAAAAATATGACTACTATTCTAGTAGCCACATTTTTTTTCTCTGAAGGGAGGAGAAGAGTTACGACCATGGGGTCTTAGTTGGAAACCAGAGGTCAAATTGAGTCTAAATAGTTAGGTAAGAAGGATATTTAGTTGACAATAATGTTTATACTCGGGGCTTTTCATATCTCTATTCCGTCTTCCTTGCCAGACATAAGATGAGCCTTGTTACTCACAGATTATTCAGACTCTGGGATTGTTGACTATCAAATATAATATTGAACTAAGAATCAGCTATTCTTATGATTGTTAAAGTCACTATTAATGAAGGTCATTGAAGATGTATTGTTTGTGGCTGTACGATCACCTAGGCATCACTTCCCGGCAGCATTTTTAAGGGAGCGCAGAGGCAGTTCAAGGTCTCTCTAGCTGGCTGTGTGGTAGTGGACACAACTGCCCTGTGTGGCTGTTTCTCCTCCTTCTCTTCCCTTACCATATTCCATATTTTATGAGATAAGTACCTTTCAAGGTTTGTTCCGTGCTACTAGCTGTGATTTATTTATAGGTATTGCATAGTCTAAGCCAGTGTTTTGGCATCCCTAAGTCTCCATTGTGACTAGGGTACCACATGGATCATAGCTACTCAGGCTGCTTCAAGCCTTACAAGTACCTTTTCTCCAAGTAGACTTTACCCTAGTTTTGCAACTGTAACCCTTGCATCCTGCCTATGTGGACCAAGGGGTTTAACGTAAGGTACAGTGGTAAAGAATATTATTGTAGTAATGTATATGGGGGTTATCTGAGGATTTAATAAATAAGCACTAAGAAAGGTGTATCTCTTCTTCCTATTGAGAGTGGAATAGGGGGATTACCTAAGACTAGACAGCTATTCTAGCCAAGCAGTTATCTTACTGGGAATTTTTTCCCTGGGGGTCGGGGCCTCCCTATTGCCACTATTTTAGGAACTCCTTTGATTATTACTAATGGCCCTCACAACTCACTACCCCGCACCATAACATCAACCCAGTACCCAGCTCAATCCACTGCCCAGATTAACCCAGTACCCAGATACACCTGGTGCACAGATCGACCAAATGCCCAGATCAATTCAGTGCCCAGATCAACCCAGTGCCACGATCAACCCAGGTCCCAGATCAACACGGTGCCCAGATCAACCGAGTTCCCAGATCAACCCAGTGTTCAGATCAACCCAGTGTTCAGATCAACCCAGTGCCCAGATCAAAACGTTGCCCAGATCAAACGAGTTCCCAGATCAACCCAGTGTTCAGATCAACCCAGTGCCCAGATCAACCCAGTACCCAGATCCTCCCAGTACCCTGATCAACTTCGTGCCCGAATCGACCAAGTGCTTGGTACAACGGGCATCATTCCACCTCATGTCCACACATCCGTGCTGGATCCCACCCTTTGTTAACACAACCTAGAAACATGGCTGGGAATAAATTATTTTACAAGATTGACAAGGTGCCAAAGTTTCCACCATCTTAATGGGGGTCACCATAGGAGCCGACAACTTTATAGTTGGAACATAAAGCATGTTGGTCAAATGCCCCTCGGTAATCACCCTACAAAAGTTGGGTGAGGCTATACAAGCTTATGGCCTTTGACATTGGACAGACATCTTGCTTTTTTTTATTTAGATTCCAAAGTGTCCTATTATAAAGGAATTCCAGAGATTGCTGATCCCCTTGCACCAAGTTCGTGAATTTCGTCATGCTATCCGACACTCTTTTAAAGGAAACAATTGGACAAATCCCAATTGCATCTATATAACGTTTCTTATATATTATCCAGATGTGATTCCGATTTTTGCTACAATTGTGATAATTTATTCTTTTTATCTTCTCACCACAAGAAAGACCCGAACATAATTATAATATTGAGTTTACTCACCTTGTTGGAAAATAGAAGTGATCTGTGCAGTAAATCAGAAGGGAAGCTAAACAGTAGAAGGCCTCGGTGACAGCAGCATACGTGAGGGGAGAGTGTGGGTGAAGCAGCAGGTGGATAGCCCCATCCACCATAAATGAAGCAATAAGTGCTTCATTGACGAATTTTGTTTGAACCTCAACACTGTAAATGTTTCACCCACGTACTACAAATACAAATAATCGCCAACAAAACCTAAACACCTAACCTAACCTATGCTTATATATGCACAATATGCTAATATATCGTAATATTAATTTATTTTTGAGAAAATTTCCATTTCGAATGAACAGCATGTAAAAATTTATGAATGCGTCTGTGGGGTCGACCACTGGATGAAATGGACTTGAGTCGAGGACGGGTTGCACTAACTCACTCACTCACTCATTCACTCAATCACTCAGTCACTCATCCATACACAATGATTCCTCCAATCATTTAATTTTTCTCTCGCTGGTTTGGAAATATGATTGTTTCAGTGTTTCAGGCGCAGGTCACACACACACATATGAACGAGTTTGGGGTGGATATATATAGGAGCTGCCTCTTACAGGCCAATATTCCCTATGCACTTATATTTTTATGTTAAAATGTTCTTAAACGGTAGGGGGAGGGGGTGGAACATATGAACCGGGAAGAGAACACGAGCAAGGAGTGAACTCTAGTAAGGGAAAGATAGAGCGAGCAGGAGACTGAGAGTACAAGGAATGAGAGGAGAATACAATCAATGGAATGAGAACACGAGCTATGGAAGGAGAACACTCTCATGGAGAGGAGAACACGATCAATGGGATGAGAACACGAGCTAGGGGGAGTAGAAGACGATCAAGTGGATGACAACACGATCAAATGGATGGTAAGACAAGCTAAGGGTAGAACACGATCAAGGGAAGGATATCACGATTAATAGGATGATAAGACGAGATAAAGGTAAGAAAACACGATCCAGGGGAGAAGAACACGATCAATGGGATGGGAACACGAGCTAGGGGGGAGAACAAGAAGAAATGCAGGAAGTCGGAGCCAGGGAAGAACAACAAAATCAGGACAACAAGAACAGAGTCAATGAAAGGGGAACAAGTGCAGCAGGAGAAGAACAGTATCAGTGGGAGGAGAACAAAAGGAAGAGGAGAACAGGCGAAAAGGGAGGAGGAAAAGAGAAGGGAAGGAGAACAGGAGCATCGGAAAGATAACAGGAACAGGGCAACTAGAATAGGCAGTGGGAGAACAGAAACAGGTGGAGAATAACAGGAGCATGAGAGGAGAAATACAACAGCTGGAGGAGAACAGGAGGAAGGGAAGGAGAACATTAGAAAGGGGGTAAAACAAAAGGAAGGGAAGGAGAAATGGAGAAATGGGGAGGAGAACAGGAGAAAGGAGAGGAGAACAGGAGCAAGGGGAGGAGGACATGAGCAATTTAAGGAGAAAACGAGCATGGAGAGAACAAAATAAAGGTGGGGAGAACACAAACAACTAGAGAAGAACTGCCGCCAAGGGAAGAAAACAGAACCAAGTGGACGAGAACATGAGCGAGGGCAGGAGAACAGGAGCCAGGGGAGGAGAACAGGAGGATACGAAGGAGAATAGGACCAAGTGTAGGAAAGTAGGAGCGAGAACCAAGAACAATGAATGGAGAAAAGGAGTAGGGAACACTTACAGAACACAATGAGGGTAGCGACGTGCCAGAGGTTAAAGGGTCTTGGCATGAGAGCCTCCTCCATGTTCTCCAGAGTATCACTTGCCACGGTGTACAGTCTGTGTCTCCGAAGGATCAGCTTGCTGGCTGCTCCAGCTCCTGGCCCATGTCTGCTGCCCATCATCCTGCAATATCCACAATACTGTTAGTGATGCTTTGCCTTGCTTCTGGCCCCTGCCTGCTGCCCATCATCCTGCAATATCCACAACACCGCTAGTGATGCTCTATCCTGCTGCTAATGGTATATTTAATGGTGTTATCTTACCTTGTGACACTGATGATACAGTCTCTCAGGGTATTATCGTACCTTACCTGATAACACTGGTGATACCAGGCTCTCGTGGTGTTATCTGTAGTGGAAACCAGGACTACAACCTTGTGTTTTTGCTTTCCCAATGCACGGTTTTATTCCAGTGTCGTTTTTAGTTACCTCAGTGATACACGGCTGTAGTCTTGGACATTTTTAGTTACATCAGTGATGCTCGGTCAAAGTTCAGGCCTTTTTTAGTTACATCATTAATGCACGGTTGTAGTCCAGGCCGTTTGTAGTTACCTCATTGATACACAGTTGTAGTTCCGGTAGTTTTTAGTTACCTCAATGACGCACGGTTGTATTCCAGGCCGTTTTTAGTTACAGCAGAGATGCACGGTTGTATTCCAGGCCGTTTTTAGTTACAGCAGAGATGCAAGGTTGTAGTCCATGCCATTTTTAGTTACTCCAGTGATGAACGGCTGTAGTCCAAGCCGTTTTTAGTTACCTCCGTGATGCACGGTTGTAGTCCACGCCGTTTTTAATTACCTCAGTGACGAACGGTTATAGCCAGGCCTTTTTAAGTTACTTCTGTGATGCATGGTTGTAGTTCGGGCTTTTTTTAGTTACCTCAGTGACGCACGGTCGTAGTCCAGGCCGTTTTTAGTTATCTCGGTGATGCACGGTTGTAGTCTACTCCGTTTTTCATTACCTCAGTGACGCACGGTCGTAGTTCGGGCAGTTTTTAGTTACTTCAGTGATGCACGGTTGTGGTGCGCATGCTCACACACACCAAACCTCGCGGCTGATTGAACAGCGCTCTGGAGTCATAGTCCTAATGACCCGGGTTTGATGCCCGGCAGAGGCAGAAACAAATTTAACCCTGGTGCGCCTGTTCACCTAGCAGTAAATATGTACCTAGAAGTTAGACAACTGCTACGGGCAGCTTCCTTGGGATGTGTTTGTGTGTGTGCATGTGTTAGAGAGAAATATGTGTAGTAAACATAATAGAAGAAAATATAATTTGGTTAGAATGCTGGGCCCAAGAGATAATAGCTCGATTCTGCAAATACAAATAATAAATAAACACAAACGCCCACACGCACACACACGCTCACCTACTTTCTGCTTAAGGTAGTCTTGCAATGACTGGCACAGGAAGAGTTACTAGGGCGAGAAGCAAAGCAATGATAAGATTGGAGAAAAGAGTAACTAACGCAGAATCAGTTAAAGCCTGGGTGGGGGTAGACAATCCAAGACACCGGAGCAGCAGAGGTAGAGTCAATCACCAAGATACCGAGCAAGCTGTGGAGGGAGGGAGAGAGAGGCGAGACTGCAACAGGTAGAGGACGAATTGGAAAGATTACAAAGCACCTCTTGAATATGTGAAAATGAAGGGAGCAATATTGTAATTAGAAACGACAAAGAGAAAGCTGTGGGCACAATATATCATCATCAGCAGCAGCAGAAGCAGAGAGAGATGATGACAAGGAACTACAGAAGAAAAGAACAATAGTAATACAGGGACTAATCGAGGAATGCATGCCTTCAAAACATGAGAGGATGCAATATGTCAAACTATAGCTGAGAGACATCATGAAATGTTTGAATGCTGACCGAGCGATGATGGGGATTGTGATATCCCATCGTATTGAACCATATACTCAGAATACTATGAATCTATCTGTTCTTGTCGAATTTACAAATGTAGATCAAATTGAATATATATTGATTCACATACATTTACTAAGGAGGTCAGGGAATTAGTGTAATGTTTACATAGAATGATTCATGGCGAAGCATGAACAGAAGGACCATAAAACACAGAGATTTCATGCCAGTACAGGAAAAAACAATCAAACAATGACTGGAAGTACCTTGACTTCGCTACCACATAAAGAACTTGAATTAGAAGAAGAAAATGGAGCTCTCAGTAGTGAGTTTTTAACTTTAAAAGAAAGTATTCTTGAGCAAGGTAAGAAAACTACCATCTTAACAGACAAGGTGCGGATTCAGGAGGAACTAGAGAAAGAAAATGAGGTATGTAGAGAGAAGAGTGTTGAATTTGACGAAATTAACAAGAAAATGGTCTCATATGGTGAACAACTCCAAGAAACCCTGAAGGCCAACAGAGAGTTAGGCGAGAATATGCAAGGAGAAAATTCATGACAACTCACATAGAGAAGGTTAACAAAGAATTAGAAAATTAAAAGAAGGAAATTAAGGTGACATATGCACAAACTGTAAAAGAGAAAGGCACGATAACGGAAGTGTTTCTGGAAGTCAAAAGCAGAAATGGCCAACAAGCAGCAGACGTTTGGCAAGCAATTAGGAAATAGCTAGTTACCAACAGTAAACTAGTACAAAACACTGCAGATAGAAGCAAGTCCATAATAATTTTTGGGTGTTTAGAAAAGGAAATATCATCTAGGGTGGGCAAAACAGCAAAAGAAATGAAAATCATAAAGAAAATAGTAGGTTTAGGAGAAGGCCTCAATTCAACGGAAAATTCATTGATTTTAGGATAGGAAAATATGAGAACAAGAACACCCTTCCCCCCTTAAGGGTGACATTCAATGGAGTGAAACAAATGACGGAAGTGCTTAGAAATGCCAGGAAATTGGAGAGATGAGGTTGGTAAACTTTGGTCAATAAGTGAAAACCTTTCAAAGGAAAGCAAAGAAAAGCTGAAAACAAATCTCGATGAAGTAAAACGTCTAAATAGGAATAGAAATGAAGAAGAAAAAACTACTTATTTTTACAAAGCTTTAGGGACTGGAAAGGTAGTGAAATGGTATATAAAAACCAAGCAACCAAATCATTAGAGGAAAGGAACGTAAAGGACAAAGGGAAAGGGAACATATTCCTGAAAATTGTATATACCAACATAAATGGATTGGGATAAAAATACTGGAACTAAAAGATTACTTTCAGCTCAAGGTCACAGATATTGTCGCACTAACAGAGACGAAACTTGAGGAAAATATTTTATATGAGGTCGTATTTACAAGGGGCCACTCAGTTTGGAGACATGACAGGAAATTAGGAGGGGGGGGGGGGTGGAGTGGCAGTGCTGGTGAAAGAACACCTGACAATAAGGGAGTTAATAATCAAAAACCCTAGAGAAGTTGACATATTGGCATTGCAGGTCTGAACTCAGGATGATAAACTGATAATCATAAATGCCTACAGCCCACCAGCAACCAACACATGAACAAAGGAGGCACTAAATGGCAAACGAGAGGGCCTCATAATGGTTATGAGAGATTGTAGTAAGAGCAGATAGAGATAAGTCGCAATTGTTGGTACTGAGGGACTTCAATTTGAAAACAATTGAGTGGGTGGCCTACAAAGCACGAACGTAAGACAATTGGACAGGCAGATTTGTAAACCTCATTCTGGAGATATTCGTGTATCAACACGTCAAGCAGGTCACAAGAATGAGGAAAGGGGATGTTCCATCAATACTGGATCAAATATTCACTAGGAAAGAAGAAGAGACATTTGTCATCCAGTACCTTCCTCCCTTGGGGAAGAGTGATCATATCCTGTTGGAAATTAAATATGCTTTGCGATATAATATAGAACAGAATGGGAACATTGAAATAGTTAATAAACTCAATTTCAAGAGAGGATACTATGAAGAACTTGGAAAATGTTTTTATGAGTTTAATTTGACAGACATGTTGCTAGGCAAGGAAGTAAGTAAACGAGATGAATGCTAAACATTGTGAAATATCCGATGAAAGCTCACAAACATTTATACAATAAACGAAGACGCAGGACCAGAAAACAGGATTAATTCAACATAAATTGCTAGAGGGACAGAGAGGAAAACACAAGAAAATGGGTTCATTATTGGAGGAAACCTGCAAACATACCAGATTACAAGCAAGCAAGAAACAATTACATAGCAGTGAGAAGAGAGGCAGCAAGGAACTTTGAGAAAGATGTAGTGGACAAGTGTAAAACAGATCCAGGCCTTTTCTATAAATTCATTAAAAGCAAATTGCGTGTAAAGGATAAAATCCAGAGATTGAGAACTGAGAACAGGACTACTGAAAATTAAAAAGTAATTTGTGAAATGCTAAATCAACAGATCCAAAGTGTTTTACAAAATGAGGATTTCATAGAGATGTACCAAATTCCAATGCCAGAACACGCAATAGAATACATAAAGGTATCTCAAGACGACGTGGAAAAAAATACTCATGGGGCTAGGAAGAAATAAAGTGGTTGGACCTGATGGAGATTCTTCTTCGGTGCTGCAAAAATGTCCAACTGAGCTGAACATTCCACTCCAGTTAATATTCCAGACATCCTTGTGCACAGGAATCTTAGCAGATATATGGAAAAAGGCAAACATAATACCAGTCTATAAAAATGGTAGTTAAGAGAAACCTCTAAATTATAGACCCATGTCATTAACAAGAATGGTAATCAAAACACTAGAAAAAAGGTAAAGTCAAATTGGTCAAACACCTAAAAAGTAATGACATATTAACGGACAGACAGAATGGTTTTCGAACAGGAAAATCCTGTATAACAAATCTACTTATCTTTTATGATAGAGCCACAGAGATAATATAGGAAAGACATAGATGGTTTGACTGTGTCCATCTGGAGTCCCACACAAGAGGCTGCTCTGGAAACTGGAACATTCTGGAGGAGTGACAGGGAGACTGTTATGAATAAAATAAATTCTATCTGACAGACATATGAGGGCAGTAATCAAAGACAATGTATCTGACTGGAGAAGTGTCACTAGCGGAGTACCTCAGTGTTCAGTTCTTGCAACAGTAATGTTAATCATCTAAATAACGATCCACCAAAAGGATTTCAGAATTATATAAACATGTTTGCAGATGATGCTAAGATAATGGGAAAGATAGGAGACGCAGACGATTGCAATGCCCTTCAAATTTATGTCGATGAAGTAAGTGCTTAGAGAGTCAAGTAGCAAATAGAACTCAATGTGATTAAATGTTATTTTATGGAATGTGAAATAGGAGAAAAAATACCACACACAACTTACAAATTATGTGGAAAGGAATTATAGAACTCTAGTAAAGAATGAGACCTATGGCTGGTTTTGGATAATAAGCTGTCACCAGAGGAACACATAAACAATTGTGAGAGGAGCATATGCGTCGCTTTCCAACTTCAGGCTTGCTTTTAATTATATGGATGGTGAAATACAAAAGAAAATGTTCATAACTTTTGTAAGGCCAAAATTGGAATATGAAGCTATCTGTATGCTGCCCAAATATCAGGAAGCACATAAATAAACTGAAAAAATTGCAGCAACATGCTACAAAATGGCTTCCGAAACTGAAAAACAAGAGTTACGAGGAGAGACTAGAGGCGTTAAACATGCCAAAACTGGAAGACAGAAGAAAGAGGTGATATGATCACCACTTACAAAATATTAACTGTAATTGACAAATTGACAAGGAGTAATTCCTGAAAACAGCAACTTCACGACCAAGAGGACACAGATTCCAGCTAAGGAAACAGAAGTGCCGAACAAATATCATAGCCATATCTTTTGCAAAAAGAGTGGTAGACGGTTGGAACAAACCAAGTGAAATGGGGGTAGAACACACACACACACACACACACACAAGAAAGGGACAAGAAAATGAACAGAAGAAAGTGAGCTTCAAGGCGATGTACACTAACATAGATGGGATTACAAATAAAACAAGTGAACTCGGAGAATAGGCACTAGAAGAAAACCCAGACATAATAGCACTCACAGAAACAAAGCTAACAAAAATCATTACAAACGCAGTGTTTCCACAGGGCTATTATGTAGTAAGGAAAGAGAGAGAAGGGAGAGGAGGAGATGGTGTAGCTTTGCTACTAAGAGAAGGTTGGAGCTTCAAAGAGATGGTAATTCAGAACTGTGAAGGTTTCAGTGACTACATATCAGGCACTATAGCAACTGAAGAACAGAAAATTATAGTAGTAGTCATATATAACCCCCCACCGAATGACAGAACACCCAGACAGGAATATGATAGAAACAACTTGGCCACCATCAACATAATAGAGAGAGCAGCTTCTGTGGCTAGCAGGAACGGATCCAGACTACTAATCATGGGAAACTTCAACCATGGAAAGATAGATTGGGGGAACAGAGACCCACATGGAGGCCCAGACACATGGAGAGCTAAGCTGCTGGATGTGGCAACAAGAAACTTTCTAAGTCAACACATCAAGGGACCGACAAGAATGAGAGGAGGGGATGAACCAGCCTTGCATGATCTGATATTTACCCTAAATGAGTCGGTTATAAGGGAAGTTAAGTTGGAAGCCCCCTTGGGAATGAGTGATCATAGTGTATTGAGCTTTGAGTACCTGGTTGAGCTAGGAATTATCACCCCCAAAAAAGAACTGGGAAACAAAGGGCTGGCGTACCGAAAGGGAAACTATGAGGAAATGAATAAATTCCTATATTGGATATACATTGGGACACAGCACTCGGAAATAAGTCCGTACAAGACATGATGGACTATGTCACCCAAAAATGTCAGGAGGCTGGAAGCAGGTTTGTCCCAGCCCGACAGAAAAAACAGAGAAGCAAAGGAAGAATCCGTGGTTTAATAGGGAATGTATGAAAGCAAAGGAGTTGAACGAAAGGGCATGGAGGAACTTCCGTAATAACAGAACACCAGAAACTAGAGAGAAATACCAGAGAACCAGGAGCGAGTATGTTAGTGTGAGAAGAGCAGCTGAGAAAAGGTATGAAAATGATATGGCTAATAAAGCCAAGACCGAACCAAAGCTACTACACAGTCACATCAGGAGGAAAACAACAGTGAAGGAACAGGTGATGAAACTTAGGGTGGGCGAGGACAGGTACACAGAGAATGACAAAGAGGTGTGTGACAAACTCAACCAAAGGTTCCAGGAGGTCTTTACAATAGAACAGGGAGATGTCACGGCGCTAGGAGAGGTGGCAGCAAACCAGGTGACCTTGGATAGGTTCGAAATTACAAGAGACGAGGTCAACAAGCACCTATTGGAGCTGGATGTGAGAAAAGCTCTTGGGCCGGACGGAATCTCACCATGGGTATTGAAAGAGTGTGCAGGAGCACTTTGCTTGCCACTCTCCATAGTGTATAGTAGGTCACTGGAAACGGGAGACCCACCAGAAGTATGGAAGACTGCTAATGTAGTACCAATATACAAAAAGGGTGACAAACAAGAGGCACTGAACTACAGGCCAGTGTCCTTAACTTCTATACCATGCAAGGTGATGGAAAAGATTGTGAGAAAAAACCTAGTAACACATCTGGAGAGAAGAGACTTCGTGACAACCCATCAATATGGGTTCAGGAAGGGTAAATCTTGCCTTACAGGCTTGATAGAATTCTACAATCAGGTGACAAAGATTAAGCAAGAAAGAGAAGGATAAGCGAACTGCATTTTTTTTTTGTACTGTCGGAAAGCCTTTGACACAGTACCCCATAAAAGGTTGATGCATAAGCTGAAGAAACAGGCAGGAGTAACTGGTAGGGCGCTCCAGTGGATAAGGGAGTACCTAAGCAATAGGAAGCAGAGAGTTACAGTGAGGGGTGAGACATCAGAATGGCGCGAAGTCACCAGTGGAGTCCCGCAGGGCTCTGTTCTTGGACCTATCCTGTTTCTGATATATGTAAATGAACTCCCAGAGGGTATAGACATTCATTCCTCTCAATGTTTGCTGACGACGCAAAAATTATGAGAAGAATTAAGACAGAGGAGGACAGCTTGAGGCTTCAAGAAGACCTGGACAAGCTGCAGGAATGGTCGAACAAATGGCTGTTAGATTTTAACCCAAGCAAATGTAATGTAATGAAGATAGGGGTAGGAAACAGTAGACAAGATACAAGGTATCATTTGGGAGATGAGATACTTAAAGAGTCAGAGAGAGAGAAAGACCTGGGGGTTGATATCACGCCAGATCTGTCTCCTGAAGCTCATGTCAAGAGGATAACATCAGCAGCATATGCCAGGTTGGCTAACATAAGAACGCCCTTTAGAAACTTGTGTAAGGAATCTTTCAGAACATTATATACCATATATGTCAGACCAATCCTGGAGTATGCGGCTCCAGCATGGAGTCCATATCTAGTCAAGCATAAGACTAAACTGGAAAAGGTTCAAAGGTTTGCCACCAGACTAGTACCAGAGCTGAGAGGTATGAGCTACGAGGAGAGGCTACGGGAATTAAACCTCACTTCGTTGGAAGACAGAAGAGTTAGGGGGGGGACATGATCACCACATTCAAGATTCTCAAGGGAATCGACAGGGTTGATAAAGACAGGCTATTTAACACAAGGGACACACGCACTAGGGGGCACAGGTGGAAACTGAGTGCCCAAATGAGCCACAGAGATATTAGAAAGAACTTTTTTAGTGTCAGAATGGTTGACAAATGGAATACATTAGGAAGTAATGTGGTGGAGGCTGACTCCATACAGAGTTTCAAGTGTAGATATGATAGAGCCCAATAGGCTCAGGAAGCTGAACACCTGTTGATTGACGGTTGAGAGGCGGGACCAAAGAGCCAGAGCTCAACCCCCACAAGCACAACTAGGTGAGTACACACACACACACACACACACACACGCACACACACACACGCACACACACTGGAAACAGGGGAACTGCCAGAAAATTGAAAAACAGCTAACGTAGTCCCGATATACAAGAAAGGGGATAGATAGGAGGCACTGAACTACAGGCGGAGTGTCCCTAACCTGCATACCATACAAGCTGATGGAGAAGACTGTGCGAAGAAAGCTAGTGGAACATCTGGAGCGAAAGAACTTTGTAACACAGCATCAACATGGGTTCAGGGAAGGCAGGTCCTGCCTCACTGGGTTATCTTGAATTTTACGACCAGGCAACAAAAATCAGGCAAGAAAGAGAAGGGTGGGCAGACTGCATATTTTTGGATTGTCAGAAAGCCTTTGATACAGTACCACACAAGAGGCTAGTGAAAAAGCTGGAGTGAAAGGAAAGGTACTCCGTTGGATAAAGGAGTACCTAAGCAACAGGAGACAACGAGTCAGTGTGAGGGGTGAGGTCTCAGATTGGCGAGGGGTGAGGTCTCAGATTGGCGAGACGTTACAAGTGGAGTCCCACAGGGGTCAGTCCTTCGGCCTATAATGTTTCTGATATATATAAATGATCTCCCAGAGGACCTTGTGGATCCTCACTGATCCACAAGGTCCTCTGGGAGATCATTTATATATATATTAATATACACAATCATTTATATATTTATATAAATGCAAACAAGCCTGAATGGTCCCCAGGACTATATACAACTGAAAACTCACACCCCAGAAGTGACTCGAACCCCAGAAGTTCAAGTCACTTCTGGGGTGTGAGTTTTCAGTTATATTTATATAAATATATAATCAATCATTTATATACACACTCTCAGGGAGGACCTTGTGGATTCTCACTGAACACTTTGATATTTTCTTCTCCTACCACCCCTATTCTTTTGGTATGTGTGTATATTTATCTAACTTTATTTGAAAATGTCATTACACAAAAAAAAGTTACAATATTACAATATTCCACTAGACTCGTTTCTCTCAATGTTTGCTGATGATGCAAAAATTATGAGGAGAATTGAAACAGAGGATGATAGTTGGAGGCTACAAGATGACCTAGACAGACTGAATGAATGGTCCAACAAATGGCTGTTGAAGTTCAACCCGAGTAAATGCAAAGTAATGAAACTAGGCAGTGGAAACAGGAGGCCAGACACAGGATACAGAATAGGAGATGAAGTACTTAATGAAACGGACAGAGAGAATGATCTAGGAGTTGATATCACACCAAACCTGTCTCCTGAAGCCCACATAAAAAGAATAACGTCTGCAGTATATGCGAGGCTGGCTAACATCAGAACAGTGTTCAGGAACCTGTGTAAGGAATCATTCAGAATCTTCTACACCATATATGTTGGACCAATCCTGGAGTATGCGGCCCCAGCATGGAGCCCGTTCCTTGTCAAGCACAAGACGAAGCTGGAAAAAGCCCAAGGTATGCCACTAGACTAGTCCCAGAAGAGGTACGAGTTTCAAGGAAAGGCTGCGGGAAATGCACCTTACGACACTAGAAGACAGAAGAGTAAGGGGAGACATGACCACAACCTACAAAATCCTCAGGGGAATCGACCAAGTAAAAAGGGATAAACTATTCAACACTGGTGGTACGCGAACAAGAGGACACAGGTGGAAACTGAGTACCCACATGAGCCACCGGGACGTTAGAAGGAACTTTTTCTGTGTCAGAGTAGTTAACGGATGGAATGCATTAGGCAGTGATGTGGTGGAGGCCGACTCCATACACAGTTTCAAATGTAGATATGATAGAGCCCAGTAGGCTCAGGAATCTATAAACCAGTTGATTGACAGTTGAGAGGCGGGACCAAAGAGCCAAAGCTCAACCTCCGCAAGCACAAATAGGTGAGTATACATTCACACACACACACATTCACACACACACCACAACACTGGTGGCTGAGTAGACTGCATGCTGGATACGTAGCTCGGGGTTCGATTCCTGGCGCCGGCGGAAACAGATAGGCAAAGTTTCAACCACCCTGATGCCCCTGTTACCTAGCTGTAAATAGGTACCTGGGAGTTAGACAGCTGTTACAGTGTTACAGGCTGCTTCCTGAGGGTATGTGTGTGACATCAGAACATAAGAATGAATGCAGAAGGCCTGTTCGCCCATTTCAGCCGTAATATCGCCCATGTGAACAACATGGACAATACTGTGGCTGGAAATGGGAACAAACCCATTATTTGTACCAGTGCTGGAGGAAATGATATATGACGAGTTAGGAGTAAGGAACTGATTCAGAGGTTTAAGACAGCCATAGAAATAGTTAGGAGCAAGGGAGGAATCCCGATCATATGAGGCAATCTTCCAAGAGAGGGAGTTGGAAATGAATGGTTGTCAAGGGCACTTGGTGTCAATTGCCGACTGGACAAATATTGTAAATCAAAAGCAATATCATTTATAGATATCGTACAAAAGCATACAATATAATTTCTTCTATGGAAGAAATGACATCTATGCTCGGGATGGGGTGCATCTATCTAGGGCAAGGGTTGTTGCTGTTACCAACTCTTTGAAACCTGTGGTGGGAGGGATTTGTTTCGGTGTTTATCAACTGTTCGCTGATATTGGTATGGGAATTGATATGGAAAAAGAGGTAATAAAAATATATCTATGCGGGAGAAACAACTTGGCAAAATGATCAGGGAAGGAGTGGAGCATCAAAATAACAATACACTTATGGTATATTACACGAACAGTACGAGTCTAAAAAAAAACAAAATAAACGATTTAAATGCCCTTGTATGCATGGAAAAAATATATATTATTGCACTTACCGAAACGTAGATGAATGTAAAAAATAGAGAACTATTAGCAAAATTTCAAATAAATGGATTTTAACTATTTCACACAGATAGATATATTAGACGAGGAGGGGAGTAGCCATATATGTTAGGGAAAATTTGAGATGTAGTCTCCAAGAGGGAATCAAAAGTGAGCCACACACACACACAGAAACTATTTGGCTACATTTAAACGAAAAAGTAAATAATCTTATATTAGGAGTTATATATAGGACACCAAATTTAGACAGAATAGAAGCAAATCATCTATGGGATAAAATATCTAGTGCATCTAGGTCTTGTGGGAAATTTTACCCACCATATCTAATAATCATCTAAGAAATGTATCATTTCTATATCATATAAAAATCATATCAAAATCATATTAGAATCATTATAGATTCATTATGCAGCCAATGACAATGCAACTATGATCACGTATGCTACAGGGCCCTATTGATGCCTACGTGACTTTGTGCATGATCTTTCAAGGATCCAGAAGCTTCTAGAAGGATTTGTTAATTAATAAACTATTGGAACATTGATTCAATATCCAGTGGGATAAAATCGAATCCTTAATAAGAATCGGTGGTACTATCAAGTACTACTTATAATATATCCTATATCTAATTATACTATAATCACATCTTATCTCAATCATAAGTCTAGACTGTAAAAATAATCAATCAATATTCATAGAAGGCTACCGTGCTCAGGGAGCATGGGGGGGGGGGGGACGATGGCTGGTAGAAGGGCCCAGGACACACCCCACGGCACTACCCATTTGTTGACAAAACAGTGAACAGTGACGGATCCTTAGCGAACATTATTTGGCTTAGGACACCTTATCTAGTTATCTTTATCACCAGGGAATACTCTCTAGAACTGCGGGAGTACCTGGACAATATTTACAAGGAAAATCATTAGAACATTTATATCTATAAGTGTAGAGCAGAGCACACAGTGACTTGGCTCCACCTTCACCATCAACTATCATTCTTCTGCAACTGCAGGGACAAATACGTAGCAACGCTACCAGATCATCATACAGCAAAGCTGTGATATAAAATATCGTGCCTAAACTCAACAAGAGAAAGTTAATCAGTCTGGCACACAGTCAGACAGGCACACCGACTGGCAGAGAAGTATATTGAAGGTTATTTTGGTATATAATTGGCCAATTGTATGCTTGTGTGACTTTAATACTCTATAAATCTGTCTGTCGGTTAAAAAGCGAGGCAACACCTCATTTTTCAGTAAGTTTATTACAATTGTAGTGTAGCTGTGAATCATTATCCAAGCACTAGACCTCATGAGTGTCCATTGTGTCAGAAAAGGATTCAACTGCAATAAGTAAATAAAACCTCATAAGTGTCCGTGGTGTTGGAAGAGATTCAGTCAAGCTGACTGTACCTTATTCATATAACACAAACACAAACACATATAACACCAACACAAAGCTGCTATTTGGACATTATCCAACTCTGGCCCCAGACATCACTCGGTTCCCTTACTCAAATCTCTGAATATGTTAGATATTAAGTCACTGCACATTCTCTCTTGTGTATTATACATATATAAAACGCTGAACTGTAATGCCAATCCTGACCTCAAAAGCTTCATTGAAGGTTGTAACAGAACCCATGAGCACCACACCAGAAATAAATACAGTTTTGATATTCCTAGAGTACGACTTAATCAAACTAGAAATGCTCTACAAATCAAGGGACCTAGAATGTGGAATGACCTTCCCAACCATGTTAAAGACTGTACCTCTCTCAACCAGTTTAAGATAAAAACTAAACACTACCTAATAAATTCCCTGTAACCTACCTCACTCCTCTATTGTCAACCCATGTATGTAATTTTTTTTGTTTAATCAACACTGTTTGTCAACCTATTGTATTTGTGCTGCTTTTTCAGTCATGTTCCCCTTTTTTTTTTATCTTTATTTGTATTTGTTCTCAACACTTTTTATTCTTTATGCTCAATTAGTATTAAGTTCTAGATATTAATGTTTTTCTTGCCCGAAACGCATTGCGTAATAGTGGCTTTAGGCATTGTATGTACTAGCTCTATCTATATATCAATCCATTAATGTAACATCACTTGTATGTATGTATGTACCTTACCTGAATAAACATATTTATTTATTTATTTATAAATTGCATATATACTTGAATATATAAATTAAGTTAACAATTGCTTGCTTAGTTATTTTTTAAGTTATCATATAAGTTCATTTAATTGAATATAATTTTGTACTTGGTAACAGTACATTTAAAGTCATTTATTATACTTTTACAAATTTAATTTGCTGTTTATAGTATAAGAATATATTGGCTGTTAATAGTTATGGTGCTAGGCTAGACTATGTATGTTTTAATCCCTGATTTAAACAGAGCCAGTGTTCAGTCATATAACTGAATTTATTAAATCTTATCCTTGTATAAAATACAAGCTGATGTGAGATCCCTGTCTACAGGTGGACTGAAACTTCTATCAACTAATTCATTCACCCCACCTGTCCCTTACAGCCCACAATCTGTCATTAGGAAAAGAGGAGCTAGGATTTATAACCCTAGCTAGAGATTTTAGTTGAATTAATTTGCAGACAGTAAATTTTTAATTTAGTTCAGTACAAGTCCCTGGTAGTCTCCTCTTATTTCAATCCCAGCAGGTTTTTCCCACATTTTTGGTCCTTCGAACCTAGATATTTTTGGTCCTTCGTTTACCGAATATTATTACAGCAAATGCATAAGAAACTTTTTGAATTTGCATTGGAATAATTTTTATATATTCTAGCCTAACCTAGCTAACAGCCAATTTTTATCATAGCTATATATCTAAGTAAACAAATTGTTTACAGTGGCTTAAGCCACCACATCCATTAACTAGTAAGCATTCATAGCATACTAATACTGTTCTGTGTTAAGAAACCACAGTACTTAAGTATCAGTGTCACAGACACTGCACTGCATCTTCTGCCCGAAACGCTTTGCGTAATAGTGGCTTTAGGCATTGTATGTACTAGCTCTATCTATAAAGCCAACAAACTTTGTAAAATCTCTTTATGTATGTACCTTTACCTAAATAAATATTATTATTATTATTAATCATACCATTACCTACCTCACTTGTGGTAACATTACATACATATTTAAGTGTATTATCTAGCATTATCTCTAATCAACTGATTTTCAGAGCTGCTCATTACATAATATTCTTTAAAAAAAAGTGTTATCATCACTGTAAGAGTATTTCATTACCATCTAACCATAATTAACTGTACCAAACCCTATTACAGGTAAAACCAGTAGGCATTTTACGGTATTTTATCAAACAACGATTAGGGTAACAGATTTTGTAATAACTTTGCAAAAATAGTGCCATTTACTATTCTTTTTAAATTATTACAGGATTTACCAACTTGGCGCATTCGTGCATTCGGGTCATAAATCAAATTATTACAGTACTTTTCATAATTGAACACCTGCTACATCCAGATTCCAGGGAGGAAATGAAGGACGATCTTTGGAATCATTACCTAAGTACACAGGAAAGCTCATTTATCAAAACACATTAACATCATACCTATTTAACATATTTATCAGAAAAAAGAGAAAAATCTCGGAATCTCCGAAACTCGGAAAAGGTCAAAATGGCTGACAGTAAACCACCAGCAGCTGAAACAGGAAATAGGAGGACACTTAATCGTTTACAAAATCACCTAACTCAACTGATTGACATATGTCAAAAGTTGGCTAGACAACCATCTCCTGATTTAATAATTCTGAATACCAGAGTAAAAGCAGCTGTTGATAAGTATGAACAAATCAAACGCCATGCAGAGATTTATCTAACAGAAATGGTTAATGTAGATTTAACCCGAAGGGAACTTCAGGAAATTGTCGCTGAAATGACAATGTATGAAGATAAAATCCAAGATCAACTTGATCCTTTAATCAAACAAATATCTCAAGTAGGAACCCAACCCAATGTGAGCTCATCCACTCAGCAGAGCAATGCAACTATCACACATATAGCAGCAGAGCTCCCAAAGGTACATTTACCATATTTTGAGGGCAAGGATGAAGACGATTGGGATACCTTATGAGAGCCTTTGATTCTATATTAAACTCCAAGACTTCTCTCAAAAAGGCGACGAAGTTTCAATATTTGCAAGGCCAGTTACGGGGAGAGGCAAGGCAGGTCATTGCTAATTTGTCATTAACAGATGATGATTACGACCATGCCTTACAGTTGTTACAAGATAGCTACAGTGATAAGGAGACTGCAATTGCCCATCTCTCATACAAATTATTGGATTTACCCTCTCCAAATAAAAGTTATGAGTCACTACAATCATTTTGATTGTCTATAGAATCAATCATCAATGCCCTCAGTACAAAAGTACCTGTAAGAAATGCAGAGTGGCTTACAAAGTTAATCATTCAAAGGTAACTTCCTAATGAGGTCATAGACAGTCTGTGCACTCATTATAACACAAAGCCAAATCTTTGATGGACTTCGAGCTTACGTACAAAGATTACGAAGCCGAGGAAAACTTAGATCACAAGAAAAAATCACTAAAAGTGAATCCATGGACAAAAACAAAAATGTCCAAAATGGCAGTCAAAAATCAAGGCAACAAAACTCCTCTTCTGCAAAGTGGAAACAGAGTAATGTTGGCTCTAATGCTATATCCCCCACAGTTAACAGAACTGTAGGAAATCAAGCTCCTAAGACAGATAAGACAAAGGGAGCTGCAAGTGCCCCAAAATGTTTATTCTGTCAAGAAGCACATAACATTTATCAATGCACAGTTTATGAAGGCCGTGCCAGTCGAATCGATCGACTGAAATCTCTGAACAGGTGCAGCCGTTGTCTACGGAAGCACGATACAAGTGAGTGTAACACTCAATTGCAGAACTGCCAACATTGTCATAAAAGTGTACATCACACAGCACTCTGTGGTGATATCAACACTCAATCCAGATCGCAGACATCCAATAATCAACCTGCATCTCAGGCAAAGCCCAAAGATGATAATACCACCACAGCCGTACAATTCTGTACAGTAATGAGTAATGTCAACGACTTAGATACAGAAATTGTTACAACAGCCATATTACCTACTGCACAGCTAGAACTATGCAATCAAGGAATTTGTATTCAAACTAGAGGCTTTTTTGATCAAGGGTCACAGAAAACCTTTATCAGTAAAAAGATGACAGAAGATTTACAACTTAAATCTTCAAAGCAAGTATCTACATCCATATCAGGGTTTTTTACCAATTCAGGTAGTAGAACCTTTCCCGTAGTAAAACTCAATGTCTGTCTAGGTACATCCCAAAGGACAGTAGAAGCCATAGTAGTTGATAAAGTTTCTACTGAAATGGAAGTGACTGGTCTGGCAGCCACAATTAAATTCCTAAAAGAAAATGGAATCCAATTAGCAGATCCTCTGCTTGATTCTGACTACATAGGGGATATCGGAATCCTGATTGGAGCTGACTACTATCATCGATTCATTCTGGGATCAGAGGAATGTATGGGTATGAATATACTCAAATCAGCAGGAGGCATATTGATGACAGGACCTATACTAGATCTTGAACCTTCAACTCCTGAAAAATCACATCATACAGAAACTGTAATAGTGGCGTGACTAGGCAAAGAACAGTCACCACTTAACATCCCCCACATGATTGATGATGGATTAGAATCTGTACATCAATTGTGGGAACTTGTTGCCATAGGAATAATTCCTGAATAACCAAGTCCTGATGATGTCTGTGCATACAATCAGTACTTAGAAACTGTACAGTACCATGATGGACAATACTGGGTAAGGCTACCATGGAAAATCAACCATAAAACCTTACCTACCAATTATCACATGGCTTATAGTCAATTTAAATCTCAATTAGCAAAGCTAAGAAAAAGGCCTGAGCATTTAAAACTCTAACATGAGATTATTGCTCAACAATTAAAGAATAAATTCATCGAAGTCGTGAAACACGACAATAAGCAAGCAGACCATTTTTTACCACACATGGCTGTAATGAGAGAATCCAAAACGACTCCTTTACAGATAGTTTTTAATTGTAGCTCTAAATCTGGACCCCAAGGAACCAGTCTAAATGACTGTTTGCAAACAGGTCCAAGTCTAACTCAGAAATTGTATGACATACTGTTGAAGTTTAGACTTGACAAATATGTGTATTCAGCAGATATAAGTAAGGCCTTTCTAAGAGTCGGCTTGCAGGAAGAAGATAGAGACTTCACTAAGTTTCTATGGGTAGAGAACCCAGACGATATCAATAGTCCTATAGTGACTTACAGATTCTCCTCAGTTCTTTTCGGCGCGACGTTAAGTTCATTTCTGTTGCAAGCAACTCTAGATACTCATCTGAAGAAATCATCAAGTCCCTATAAGGCTAAAATCAGTCAGGATCTATATGTAGATAATTTTCAAGGGACAGTTAACAGTACAACTGAACTGTTACAATTATATCAAGAGACCAACAAGGAGCTACAAGGTGCCAACATGCCACTACAATCTTGGGCCTCTAATAATGCAACATTGAATAATCAAATAGCAAGAGATTACCCTGAATATCACGTACCAGAATCACAAAAGGTGTTAGGTATGGAGTGGGATTTAATCTCGGACACGATCTCGATCAGAGCTGTACCAGTAAATTATTGCATTGCTACAAAAAGGGATTTGCTTTCACAAGTTAGCAAAGTATTTGACCCACTTGGTCTACTAAATCCTTTAACTATCAAGTGGTGTTTATTGGTGCAAGAAGCTTGGAAGGCTAAAGTTGGTTGAGATGATCCACTACCAATCCAGTTACAAAAAGCTTGGATGGAAGTGGCTCAAGAACAAACTTTAGTTGAAAAGATAATCTTTCCGAGACACATAGTCGAGGAAAATGATAAAGGGATCACAACATGTATTTGCAGACTCGTCAGCCTAAGCTTTTGGAGCTTGTGCTTACTAAGTGACTTCTAATCAATCATATCTTATCACCTCTAAGGCCAGAGTCGCTCCATTGAAAAAGAGGACTTTGCCTCAGATGGAACTAACAGCACTGCTAACTGGCACACGCTTAGCAGTGCATATCAAACAAGTCTTGTCTACCATGAACTTCAAAGATGTCATTATATGGTCTGACAATGAAGCTGTCTTACAATGGGTACGAAACGACAACTGTCCAACTCCATATGTAAAAAATCGCGTCTCGGAAATTAAAGAAATTTCCGCAGGCTTTCAATTGTTGCATGTATCAACAAAAGATAATCCAGCTGATCTCTTATCAAGAGGTATGACATTTAAACAGTTTGCAAAGGCAGATATTTGGTTTCATGGGCCTCGATGGTTAGTGAATGGTAGTTGGCCTGAACAAAAGCCACACGTCATTACGACACAAACCATAACTACCACCAGGCAGCAAGCTCAAATATCAGTCTTGGATTGTACTCGTTACTCCTCGCTCATCAAATTAATCAATGTAACACAGAACGTGTTTCATTATCTCAGGAAAAAAGGTATAAAATACACTTTTCCAGATGCACTTATCTATTGGGTAAGACAAGCCAAGAGAGAAACTTATGGGAATAACTATGAAAATCTTCCGCATAAGTTAAAACACAATCTCGGTCTGTGGATAGACCAAGAAAATCACAACATTCTGCGTTGTGGAGGGAGACTTAAACACGCAGATATCAATCTAGATACCGTGTATCCATGGCTTTTACCAAAAAATCATTGGATCACAAGGTTGATTGTGTTACATACACATCAACAAATCATCAAACATGGAGGAGTGTTAGACACACTCACACAAATCAGACAGCAGTACTGGATTCCTCAGGGAAGACAGTCAGTCAAATCAATCTTGAAGAATTGCATGATATGCCGAAGGTACGATGCAAGAACTTGCTCTTATCCAGGGCCACCACCCCTACCAAAGGAACGAGTGGTCCATCTACACCCTTTCGAAACGACTAGAGTAGATTATACTGGAGCAATATATCTAACAGGGACTGCAGATAAGCAACCTATCAAGACATACATCTGTCTGTTCACCTGTGCTACCACCAGGGCAGTACAATTAGAGGTAACAAACGATATGACTGCTCAATCATTTATTCAAGCTTTCCGCAGATTTGCAGCACGCCGATCATGCCCTAAGCTGATGATTTCAGATAACGGAGCAAACTTGGTAGCTGGAGAAGCATGTCTACGGGAAATCTGTTCCCATCCTGCAGTTACTTCCACACTGGAACAGCGTCATTGCAGATGGAAATTTATCCCTCCGAGAGCCCCATGGCATGGCGGATTTTATGAACGGTTAATAGGAACTGTCAGAAGATCCTTGAGAAAATCTCTACACCGTCAGAAAATCAATCTTCAAGAACTCCAGACAGTAATCACGGAAATAGAATCAAGGGTGAATAACCGGCCGTTGACTTACTTGTCTGTGGATCCTACTCAACATGAGCCTTTAAGTCCTGCCCACCTAATGTATGGAAGACTTCTGACTCCAGTACCATCTCTAGTGGATGATGAGATCAGAGATCCCTCATATGTGGATCAGAGCGAGTTGGTTCAGGGGTATAAGCATCTATCCTGCATAATCCAAAAATGGAATGATGTTTGGACAAAAGAATATCTTACATCTCTACGAGAACATCACTATGGGGCCAATGTCCCACATAATATATCTAATCTCCAACCTGGTGATATTGTCTTGGTAGACAGTGATGGCCCTAGGGCTGACTGGCCATTAGGTAAAGTTGTCTCAGTCCATCCAGATAGCCAGGGGATGTTGAGAATAGTCAAAATCCTGTCTAAAGGAACAACTTCCTTGAAGACATTGGACAAACTCATCCACATGGAATCAGTGAGCCAGCCGCAGTTAGACCCTGAGAGACCTCAAGACACTCTAACGCCACAAGACCCACAGACTCCTAACAGACACAATCGTCCACAACGGACAGCAGCCCAAAAGTGCAAGCAAAATTTGCACTTGTATTATCAATCCAATGGAGAGTAAATAAATACATATGGTTACTATTGTCCTTAGTATTGGACTCTGTGCCAGTTCTCTCCCTCTGGAAGATGTGGGAAATTTTACCCACCATATCTAATAATCATCTAAGAAATGTATCATTTCTATATCATATCAAGATCATATTAGAATCATACTACCTACTTTAACTACCTTTGTGTACTTTAGCTCTGCCTTTCCTTTCAAAAGGTTTTAACTTTATTTAAAAAAAAAATAATAATATTGTCATCTTTATTATTGTCTTTTTTTCTTTTTACTCCCATGTTCCATAGTACACTGGCTTTGCCTGTGTCCTCTAGTATTAACTTCATTATCCAGTGTTCCTGAGTGTATCTCTATTTAAACTACCTCAGTTTGTTTTAGTGTAACTTTAGTATTCAACTATAGTGTACTTATAATAGTATAGTAAGCAAGCTTTTCATTTTATAGATTTCATAATTGCTTTTTTACTTTTTTGGTCATCTATTGTTAGTAATTATTCTAGTTAATTTCTTACATTCGTAGTTCCCATTAAGTTTTTTTTTTCTTTTTACTTAAAATTACCATTAAGTTTATATTACTTTAGAATTTTTACTCTACTTTTTTCTTTGTTTTCTATTTTGTAATTTGCCATTCTTGCCTTGTTTTCCTGCAAACAGCCTTTTTATACAGACAAGTATAGACCCAGAACTAAACCTCTTATCCACTATCTATGACAATCATCACTTCAATGATCAAAATTGCAGATATTTTACAGCACATGATGTAAAAAATGTATTAACAGTTAATCACAATATCTCTGTAATCAACTTGAACGTTAGATCCCTAGGTAAACACTTCGATGATGTTAGTGCCTCGATAGAAACTATTGACACCAAATTCTCTTTTATTATACTTACTGAAACGTGGTTGAAAGAGGATACTACTCAACTCTTTAACATGCCTAACTACTCGGCAATTCACAACTGTCGTCAAATGCAGAGAGGTGGTGGTACTGCTCTTTACTACCACCAAGAACTAACATGCTTAAAAATAATTAGAACTAGAGACTGCTGTGGGGAGTATACCTTCGCCAATTTCAGAGTCAAGGGTGCCGAGTCTGGCCTGTCTGTGGGTGCAGTCTATAGAATTCCTAACACTGATGTGTCCGAATTCAATTCAAACCTTAGAAATCTAATACTAGATAACAGACTGAACAAAAACCATCTAATTATCGCAGGGGACTTTAATATTGACCTCTGCGAGCCTGAACACCCTACTGCTGTTAGCTTCCTCAACTGTATGAATTCCTGCTTCCTCATACCCTTAATCACTAGACCAACTAGAATCACTGATAGTACTGCTACGACTCTAGATCACATCTGGACCAACATAACCTCTCCGCTTACCTCAGGTATATTCACCGATAGCACTACAGACCATTACCCCACATTTCTCTTAACTAACATTATCAAACCACCTCTTGAGTCAGGGGAGTTAAGCTTTAGGCTGCACAATGAAACTGCTTTAAACAATTTTATAACTGCTGCTGATAATGTCAACTGGGAGTCCGAGTTAGGTAACATAGGGGACATCAACCTAGCAGTGCAATCTTTTCTACAAACAACTCTTAGCCTTTATAACACCCACTGTCCTATGCTTACAAAACAAGTCACAAACAAAAGGCTTAACAATCCTTGGCTTACAAAGGGAATACTTAAATCCATTAACAAAAAACACGACCTTGAGAAGAAGTATAGGTTAGGAACCGTCTCCAAAGAATTCTCAAAGAATTATTCGTTATTGCTATCTAAAATAATTAGACGAGCCAAAACTAAATACTATGAAGATAAATTTACCCAAATAAAGAGCAACATTAAAAAAACTTGGAGCACAATTTCACAAATATTGGGATCAAAGAAGATTTTAAATAACAAACCAACACTCCTGTCCAATAACGTTGGTCAGCTTTCAGCCTCTGATTCTGCTATTGAGTTCAATAGGTTCTTCTCTTCCATTGGGTCATCCCTTGCAAATGATATTCCATCTTCCAGTACTGATGTTAATGACTATCTTACAGGTAACTATCCACAGTCTCTGTACCTAAAGCCTACTAATTCCACTGATGTCAATGAGATAATCCTTTCCCTTAAAACCAAGTCTAGTGCCCTCGAGGAGATACCAACTTTAATTTACAAAAAAGCCTCCAGATCTTTAGCCCCTGCTATTGCATTGCTCTTCAACAAGTCACTTGAACTCCAAACCTTTCCAGACATTCTAAAAAAAGCAAGAGTAACCCCTGTCCACAAATGTGGTGATCACACAGATGTTAACAACTACAGACCTATATCAATCCTGCCTAATTTGTCAAAAATATTCGAAAAACTAATCTACAAGCAGCTTTACTCTTTTCTAGCCAAACACAATATACTTAGCTCTTGTCAATATGGCTTCAGACCCAAAAAAAGCACTAACGATGCACTTATTAGTATGATTAACTTGATTCACGCAGCTCTTGATAAAAAGGAGTTCCCTGTTGGGTTATTTGTGGACCTGCGTAAGGCTTTTGACACTGTCAACCACCAAAACCTTCTTCTTAAATTACATCATTATGGAGTCAGAGGACACTCCCTGCAATACCTCAAATCTTATCTTACTGACAGGCTCCAGTATGTTTCTGTGAATAATACAATTTCTCCCACCCTACCCATCAACATTGGTGTTCTTCAGGGCAGTATACTTGGCCCTCTCCTCTTTCTCATCTACATTAATGACCTTCCAAATGCCTCCCAACACCTCAAACCAATTATATTTGCTGACGACACAACCTTTATTTACTCCAGTCCTGACCCCCTTGCTCTAAATGCCACAGTAAATACTGAGCTAGAGAAAGTCCATCTTTGGCTAACTGCCAACAAACTCACCCTTAACATTGACAAAACGTTTTATATTCTGTTAGGCAATAAATCCGCTAATCATATAAATCTCAAAATAAACAATACCCAAATTTGTAACAAATTAGATGGCAAATTCCTTGGCGTTCTCATCGACCACAAGCTGAATTTCCAGGGACACATTCTAAATATATCAAAAAAAGTTTCAAAAACTGTTGGCATTCTTTCTAAGATCAGATATTATGTACCCCGCCCTGCCCTGGTGACTCTCTATTACTCCCTCATCTATCCATATTTCAACTATGGTATTTGTGCTTGGAGTTCTACTACCCAAAATCATTTACGTCCTCTAATTACTCAACACAAAGCTGCTATTAGGACAATATCCAACTCTAGCCCCAGACATCACTCGGTACCCCTACTCAAATCTCTGAATATTTATTTATTTATTTATTTATTTATTTATGCATATACAAGAATGTACATAAGGAATGTGAGGATACAGATATGGTAATTACAGTCTTGTAAAGCCACTAGCACGCGCAGCGTTTCGGGCAGGTCCTTAATCTAAGAAAATTTTAAAGAGGTAAATACTTGCAAAATTTATAGACAAAAAAATGATAACAGATTACATGAAATGAAAACAAAGAAAATGACAGAAAAATGTAGGTACAGTATATTAAAGCACATAGGTAGCTAAGATTGATTGCAATGACAGCTTGAATGGTAGTTGACAACAAATTGGTAGGCACAATACAGCAGAAACAATATAAGATTGATTGCAATGACAGCTTGAATGGTAGTTGACAAAAATTGGTAGTCACAATACAGCATATGGCTAGCACATAAAAGAAGACAGCAATGAACACAATGATAAGGTTGTTTGATATTACATAAAAATTAGGAGATTGGGTAACACTAGGTACAGAGCAAATTTAAAGCTCAGTGTAGGAAACTAAGAAGATGAAGTTAGGTACTTTTTGGTTTTGCTTTTAAATAAGGCAAAAGTTTTACAGTTTTTCAATTCACTAGGGAGTGAGTTCCATAGACTAGGTCCCTTAATTTGCATAGAGTGTTTACACAGATTAAGTTTGACCCTGGGGATATCAAAGAGATATTTATTTCTGGTGTGGTGATAATGGGTCCTATTACATCTGTCCAGGGAGAGTTTCAGAGCATGGTTTGCATTTAAGAACAGGGTTTTGTAAATGTAGTTGACACAAGAGAATGTGTGGAGGGAGTTAATATTTAGCAAGTTTAGGGATTTAAACAAGGGAGCTGAGTGTTGTCTGAAAGCAGAGTTAGTTATTATTATGATAGCAGATTTTTGCTGTGAGATGATGGGCTTAAGGTGGTTTGCAGTGGTAGACCCCCATGCACAGATGCCATAATTAAGATAGGGGTAGATTAGTGCATAATATAGTGAGAGGAGAGCAGAGTTAGGAACATAATATCTGATTTTGGAGAGTATACCAACTGTCTTAGAGACTTTTTTAGTTATGTGTTAAATGTGGGTGCTGAAGTTGAGTCTCTTGTCTAGGAATAGGCCAAGAAACTTGCCATCATTTTTATTACTGATGTTGATGTTGTCTATCTGCAGCTGAATTGCATTTGATGATTTGCTTCCAAATAAGATGTAGTAAGTCTTTTCGATGTTTAATGTTAGTTTGTTCGTTGACATCCATAAGTGGACTTTTTTTAATTCATTATTCACCACATTATTTAGTGTATGTGGGTTGAGGTTTGAATAGATAAGGGTAGTATCGTCAGCAAACAATATAGGTTTGAGAATATTAGTATTATATTAGAGAATATTGAGAATAATATCTAATATGTTAGATATTAAGTCATTGCACATTCTCTCATGTGTATTATACATATATAAAACGCTGAACTGTAATGCCAATCCTGATCTCAAAAGATTCATTGAAGGTTGTAACAGAACCCATGAGCACCACACCAGAAATAAATACAGTTTTGATATTCCTAGAGTATGACTTAATCATACTAGAAATGCTCTTCAAATCAAGGGACCCAGAATGTGGAATGATCTTCCCAACCATGTTAAAGACAGTACCTCTCTCAACCAGTTTAAGATAAAAACGAAGCACTACCTAATAAATTCCCTGTAACCTACCTTACCCCGCTGTTGTCAACCCATGTATGTTTTTTTTTCAAAACAACGCTGTTTGAATGTAATTTTCTGTAATAATTTGTAATTGTATTTGTGCTGCTTTTTCAACCATGTTCCCCCCTCTTTTACCTCTATTTTTATTTGTTCTCAACACATTTTATTCTTTTTACCCATTAGTTTTAAGCTTTAGTCATTAATGTTTTTCCTGCCCGAAACGCTTTGCGTAATAGTGGCTTTAGGCATTGTATGTACTAGCTCTATCTATTAACCCAACAAACTTTGTAAAATCTCTTTATGTATGTACCCTACCTAAATAAAGATTTATTTATTTATTTATTTATTCCTCATACAGCTTGATCCTAGATGACAATGCCACAATGATCACGTAAGCTACAGGGCCCTATTGAGGCCTACGTGACTTTATGCATGATCTCTCAAGGACCCAGAAGCTTCTAGAAGGATTTGTTAATTAATAAACTATTGGAACATTGATTCAATTTCCGGTAGGGATAAAATCGAATCCTTAATAAGAATCGGTGGTACTATCAAGTACTACTTATAATTTTTATATCCTATATCTAATTATATTATAATCTCATCTTATCTCAATCATAAGTCTAGACTTTAAAAATAATCAATCAATATTCATAGAAGGCTACCGTGCTCAGGGAGCATGGGGGGGGGGGAGGGACGATGGCTGGGAGAAGGGCCCAGGACACACCCCACGGCACTACCCGTTTGTTGACAAAACAGTGAACAGTGACAAGATCCTTAGCGAACATTATTTGGCTTAGGACACCTTATCTAGTTATCTTTATCACCAGGGAATACTCTCTAGAACTGGGGGAGTACCTGGACAATATTTACAAGGAAAATCCCTAGAACATTTATATCTATAAGTGTAGAGCGGAGCACGCAGTGACTTGGCTCCAACTTCACCATCAACTATCATTCTTCTGCAACTGCTGGGACAAACACGTAGCAACGCTACCAGATCATCATACAGCAGAGCTGTGATATAAAATATCGTGCCTAAACTCAACAAGAGAAAGTTAATCAGTCTGGCACACTGTCAGACAGGCACTCCGACTAGCAGAGAAGTATATTGAAGGTTATTTTGGTATATGATTGGCCAATTGTATGCTTGTGTGACTTTAATATTCTATAAATTTTTCTGTCGGTTAAAAATCGAGGCAACGCCTCATTTATCAGTAAGTTTATTACAATTGTAGTGTAGCTGTGAATCTTTATCCAAGCACTAGACCTCATGAGTGTCCATTGTGTCAGAAAAGGATTCAACTGCAATAAGTTATATACTTAGCCCTTGCCAATATGGCTTCAGACCCAAAAAAAGCACTAACGATGCACTTATTAGTATGCTTAACTCGATTCATACAGCTCTTGATAAAAATGAGTTCCCTGTTTGGTTGTTTGTGGACCTGCGTAAAGCTTTTGACACTGTCAACCACCAAAACCTTCTTCTTAAATTACATCATTATGGAGTCAGAGGACACTCCCTACAATACCTCAAATCCTACCTTACTGACAGGGTCCAATATGTTTCTGTGAATAATACAATTTCTCCCACCCTACCCATCAACATTGGTGTTCCCCAGGGCAGCATACTTGGCCCTCTCCTCTTTCTCATCTACATTAATGACCTTCCAAATGCCTCCCAACACCTCAAACCAATTCTATTTGCTGACGACACAACCTTCATTTACTCCAGTCCTGATCCCCTTGCTCTAAATGCCACAGTAAATACTGAGCTAAATAAAGTCCATCTGTGGCTAACTGCCAACAAACTCACCCTTAACATTGACAAAACCTTCTATATTCTGTTTGGCAATAAATCCTCTAATCAAATAAATCTCAAAATAAACAATACCCAAATTTGTAACAAATTAGATGGCAAATTCCTTGGCATTCTCATTGACCACAAGCTTAATTTCCAGGGACACATTCTAAACATATCAAAAAAAGTTTCAAAAACTGTGGGCATTCTTTCTAAGATCAGATATTATGTACCCCGCCCTGCCCTGGTGACTCTCTATTACTCCCTTATCTATCCATATCTCAACTATGGTATTTGTGATTGGGGCTCTACTACCCAAAATCACTTACGTCCTCTAATTACTCAACACAAAGCTGCTATTAGGACAATATCCAATTCTGGCCCCAGACATCACTCGGTACCCCTACTTAAATCTCTGAATATGTTAGACATTAAGTCACTGCACATTCTCTCATGTGTATTATACATATATAAAACGCTAAACTATAATGCCAATCCTGATCTCAAAAGCTTCATAGAAGGTTGTATCAGAACCCATGAGCATCACACCAGAAATAAATACAGTTTTGATATTCCTAGAGTACGACTTAATCAAACTAGAAATGCTCTACAAATCAAGGGGCCCAGAATGTGGAATGACCTTCCCAACCATGTTAAAGACTGTACCTCTCTCAACCAGTTTAAGTTAAAAGCGAAGCTATACCTAATAAATTTCCTGTAACCTACCTTACGCTTCTATTGTCAACCAATGTCTGTTTTTTTCTTTAAAGAGCGCTGTTTGTCGACATAATTGTATTTGTGCTGCTTTTTCATCTATGTTTTCATTTCTTGTTTTCATTCTACTCATTATGCTCAATTAGTATTAAGCTTGTCATTTAAGTTTATCATGCCCGAAACGCTTTGCGTAATAGTGGCTTTAGGCATTGTATATACTAGCTATACCTATAAGTTAAACAATCCTTGTAAATATTTATTGTATGTATGTACCTTACCTAAATAAAATTGTATTGTATTGTATTGTATTGTAATAGTGGCTTTAGGCATTGTATGTACTAGCTCTACCTATAAGTCAACCAATCTTTGTAAAAATTTCTTGTATGTATGTACCTTACCTAAATAAACATTTATTTATTCATTTATTTATTTATTTAAATCAGATTTAGCATGGAATGCATCGGTAGGAGAAAATTCTGTTAAAGTGCCAGATTTTCGAAAAGCAAATTTTAATATCCTAAGAATTTTTGGAGGTCAAATAGATTGGAAAGTCTTGGGCATAGGGGGCAGGCCGGTCTTGGAGCAAGACGTGAACCCAGCGATGAATGATGTAAAAGGGGATATTGATGTGGATTCAAAATATACCTTATTTAAAAATATTTTAAGCAAAGCATAGGAACGTAGTACAAATACCGTACAAATTGAATAAATCGAATAATAATGACCCGAAATGGATAACAAAGTATCTGAAGAACCTTATAGGTAGAAAGAGAGGGTGGTATAAAAGGATTAAGAATGGTAAAGTCACTTTAGAACATGAATTCGTACAACTGGTTATAAATGTTAAAAAAGAGATAAGGTGAGCAAAAAGAATCTATGAAGTTCGTATAGCAGGCCAAGCAGAGGCAAATCCTAAAGTTTTTTTTTCAGTTATATCAAACAAAGGTTAGGGAAAGGATAGGTCCATTAAAAACCGAGGCAGGTCAGATAACGGATAATGACAAAGAGACGAGTAATATTTTTAATAAATACTTTATCTCTGTATTTACTAAAGAAGAACTTAACTCTATGCATTCAGCCGAACAAGTCTATGTTGGTGAGGACGAGGACAGGTTGACCAGTCTAACAGTTACCAGGGATGATGCTATTAAACACAAAATGAAACTCAAACCAAACAAATCCCCAGGACCAGATGAAATGTTTGCCAAGAAACCTTGCTTAAAGAATGCGAAGAGGAGCTTTGCGATCCATTGTCTACCATATGTAATTAATCATTAGAGTCAGGCAGAGTGCCAGAGTCATGGAAGGTGGCTAGTGTGGAAAAAAATTAAAAAAGAAGATAGATCACTGGCACGGATAAAAGCATAAACGACAAGGCATTAACGCAACACAACGAAATAAACAACCTCAACCTCTCATACACCATGCATCTCCATTGCCGGGTGGGTAAAAATTGAGCAGATGACTAGCTTCATTCTAGATTGTCACTCCCCACTCATATCTTGGTACTATATACCTATAAGAGACGGTAAGCAATCTCCAGTGATGCGGTAGTCATTGAAAGATTCACCGTCATCATGATCTACCGCGTCAAGGTCCGGTTTCGGGATGAAACCATATACAACGCCTCCAATTACTAAGGAAAATCGTCGACATAATGAATGCTGCTCCATTGGACATCCGCGACGAAGCTGTACTTCTCTATTCAAGCAAGGAAGCTCTGGAGCAACTGTTTGCACTAGAACACCAGGACGCTCTTCGTAACTGAAGCTGATCATCATTCCTACCAGACGCTACTTGGCTGAACGAACCATCTTCGTCAGCCACACGAGTGTCTACATCGCCATCCAGGACCCTGTCACCATACTTGATAGCATCAACTCCAGGAACCCTGCCCTGACTGCAGCTAAAGTGAAAGTCATCAAGAACGACGACAGCCCAAAGCTTACTCTCAAGGTCACCTTCACAACAGTTGCTGCAGCGACCCAAGCTGTGGAAAATGGATTCAGATGCTTGGATATTTCCATTACACTTGCCACTGTAAAGAAGGAGCGTTACTACATCGTATGCCAATGTTTTAAGTGAAATAAATACGACCACGATACCAGGAACTGCCCACAAGTAGAGGCAAAGTGCAGCATTTGCACCCAAGATCATCACTTCAAAACCTGCCAGTCACCCAGCAAATTATGTCTCAATTTATGGGGAGCTCACACCGCAGTCTCCATGGACTGCCAAGTACGACTTCATGAAATCAAGAAAACAGCAACTGCCAACCCAACCACTAATCAGCCGGCGAGCTTCAATATCCAGGCTACATCGTTCCCAGTGCTTCCCAACGCTTCTGCTAAACAGACGTCCACACCAGGCCAGACCTCCTCATCACTGGGGACCTAGCACACAATAGGACAATGAGAATCAAGTTCCTCCGACAACACTGACTACTTCAACTTACATGCTGGTGTTCCCCAAGGCTCTGTTCTTGCCCCAACACTCTACATCCTATACATCAACGACATTCCTGACCCTGTTCATCACACTTCATTAACCATATGCTTCGCCGATGATATCTCTCACCTTATCACCAGCAACACCATTGATACACTAACAAACAGAGCACAAACGGAACTTGATGTTGTCACTGAATGGGAGTATAACTGGCGTATCAAAACCAACTCCACCAAATCCAAAATCACCTACTTTTTCTGTAAAAGAACTATTCGCCCTATTCCTCTTAAACTCTATTCATACACTCCAAATCCTACTTATATCTCTGTGTCTCCCTCCTCCACAGTCCTTGGACTCACATTTGATCGACAACTACTCTTTCACACACATTACACAGAAACATGCAATAGCTCTTTAAGCCATGAAAAAACTGTACAGACTTAGATATGCAAAACCTGACACAAAAATGCACCTTTACAAAGCACTTATTAGACCTCTCTTAACATATGCTCCACTAGTTCTTTCTTTATCTGCACGTACTAACAAACCAAAGCTTCAAAGAATACAGAACAGAGCACTTAGATAGGTACACAACACCCGGTAGCAAGAGTTAAATACCAGTCAAAGTCTCCATGAAAGTACGAACATTCCTGCCCTAAATGTCTACTGGAAAACTTTATCAGACAAACAACTTGATAACTTGATAGTTATCAAGACAGACAACAACTTGATAGACTACTCACTTATCATGAACAACGCATTGATTTTCTCCTACATACTCTCAGACCACCACGAAACACCTATGACCTCTTCTCTACTATCCCTGATCCTTCTCCTAACTCTGTATTTCGATAAATTTTAGCTCACAACACCCAGCATCCACCATCATTACATATTCAGCTCTCAACAACCAGCACAAACCATCCGTAAAAGTTTAACCTTGACGATTTTGAGCCAATCACTGCCATTTTGTGTGTTTTGTGATGTCCTTGTTGCTGTCACTGAAACACCCGACTGAGTCCCTGCCTCGAATACCGCAACCAAGCGACACGTAGCTGGGTTTAGCCCTGGCACTTTTTCTCCTACATATCTTCTTCCTCTCACCCCCCTTATCTTCCTTTGTCCCCACTTCCAAGCTCGCCCTTCGGGGTATCTTATCCTGTATATATTCTGATTCCAGCACACAGGTGATTGCAGCCCAGCCAGCCAACTCTCCAGTCAACCAATCAGCGGTCTCGGCCGCCACCACTTTCATCCCATCCCTGATCAGGTCCTAGTCAACAACGGCTTCTCCAATGGTTTCGTTGAAGACATCATAAGAAGGAAGGTGAAACGCCATGCAACCTCTGAAGAGACAACTAACACAACACTTGTACCCCCTATTAGACTATTTTACAGTAACTTCTTTTCCACTGCTCATAAAACGGAGGAAGGGGTCCTGAAAGGTATTGTTAATAGAAACGTTATCCCTACAGACAAAAATCAGAAGATACAATTGACGATTTACTATAAAACGAAGAAAACTGCCAACCTACTCATGAGAAACTCTCCAGACACAAAGCAGAACGCATTGAAAGAGACCAATGTCGTCTATGCCTTCAAATGCCTACTTAGGGACTATAAGCCTCAAAAAACTCAGTATATAGACAAGACCACAACATCTCTTTCCAGGCGATTAACGATGCATAAGCAACAGGGCTCCATTAAGGAACATATAATCTCTTCTCACAACCAGACCATCACCAGAGAAGTCTTAACAAAAAACACGGAAATCATCGATAGATACAGCGATAGCAGACGGGTTGATATCTGCGAGGCAGTACACATTAAGAAGTCAACACCAGCAATCAACAGCCAATTAATGCACAACTATATTCTACCCGCTTCAAGAGTCCGCACCAATATAGAAGCATCAAGAAATATGGACCAATAGGCCCTTTGCATTTCCATTCTTCTCCTTTAACTTTACCCAATATTACCCAATATTTCGTGTTCTATCTTGTGTTGAAAGTTTGTTTTCACCTCATCCAAAACTGTTGTAACATATCACCTCACCCAAATGCAGGTATATAAAATGAAAAGCCATTTGAATTATAGCATAGTAAGAAATCTGTTTTACTGTTTGCAGGTTATAGTTGTGTGTGTATAAACTAAAGTCTTTGAAAATGTAATAAGTTATTACGAAACGCGTTCAAGTGTCTCGTCAGACTAGAAATAAAAATGAATTTTGGAGAATTGATTTTTCAATTACCATCAACAGTGAAAAGAAATATAAGAAACAGAGAAAATTCGTGTTAGAATTGTTAATCTTACTTTTTCGTTAATATATAATATTATATATGTACATACATATATATATATATATATGTAGTATATATATATATATATATATATATATATATATATATATATATATATATATATATATACTACATATATATATATATATATATATATATATATATATATATATATATATATATATATATATATATATATATATATATATATATATATATATATATATATATATGCTACATATATATATATACATATATATATATATATGCTACATATATATATATACATATATATATATATATATATATATATATATATATATATATATATATATATATATATGCTACATATATATATATATATACTACATATATATATATATATATATATATATATATATATATATATATATATATATATATATATATATATATATTTTTTTTTTTTTTCAGTGAGAATCCATAAGGTCTTCTCTGAATACTCTTTATTTTCTTCTTCGAGGATGCGAGTCCCTACAAATGCACCAGAGGTGGTAACCCTAATATATATATATATATATATATATATATATATATATATATATATATATATATATATATATATATATATATATATATATATATATATATATATATATATATATATATATATATATATATATATATATATATATACATACATATATATAGGTTGATACAAAAATAATAATGCAAAAAGGTGCTTAAAGGTTATGGATCTCTTGAAAAACACAACAATGGGAAACATTGATGAATGTCACAGACGGGTTCGATCATTGTTGCAAGTCAAACACTTCTTCGAATTCCTCTGAAGTTGGACTAGTGCCCAAGACGCAACAGGCATTTCCCCTCTGAATCGCAACACTGAGGCGCTGGAACAAGAAACTTTTTGCTCTCTGGTCTTTTGTAGCGCTGATCAATTTGTCCCCCAATTCCTTCAGGAACTTCAATGCACATTTTCCCCACGAACCGAGGGTCTCCGAGCCGATCGGAACAAAGCTGTAGCAGTGTGCTATACCTCTGTATTTAATAATTTTCTGCGATTCCCTTAAAGAAGCAGCACCACCGCTTTCACGTGTGCTGTAGTGGAGGTAGGTACTGGCCAGTGTGGCAGCGCACGTGTAGTCCCATACCACTTGCTTACCATCCTTCCAAGGTAGCAAGGTGACCCCATCAGGGCGCTTCTGAGGGTCGTTAGGTCTGGATAAGTGTGGTTCTCTTTGTGCCGGGCAGCGGGCTGTGGCGAGGCTCCTCTTGATGATGTCGTTGACTTCTTCATGTCTTGCAGTTTTACCCTGTGATTTACGACATACTAGACCATGACGACCATATTGGTCTGCCATCGCAGTTCCGCAGATGCACCTATGTTCGGTGAGGATGGGGGCGGCAAGGCGAAGGGCAACTCCAATGCGGAGAGCGTCATGACTGAGGCGAGTTCCCAGGGCTGCATTGGGCACAGCAAATAAAAAATCCCTGGCGTGGGGTGCTGTTACCGCTAGGAGGCGGGCTTTGTTTTCAGCATCAGCGTTGTCAATCATTGCTGTGACAGTCTTTTCCATTATGGGGCTATCTCAGTGGGCCTGCTTGTCGTCTTTTGGGACTTGTGGTCGGGGTTGAGGGTGTGCAATGGTGTCCCATTGTCTGGCTGCTTCGATGAACGTTTGATCATGAGTTCCCGCTGTCTCTCTCATACGCTCTGGTAGGATCTGCCCTACCAATACGTTGGCTGCTGTACATGAGGATAAGAATGCTGGAAGTGCTACCTCAGATGCCTTTCGTATGCCTATCCCTCCAAATCTCACTGGTAGTGTTGCTTGGTCCCACTGACTGTCATCTAAATCTAGGTTGAGCGCCTTCCTGAATATTGACCTGAGGAGCTCATCATATTGATTTAGAAGTGGGTTGCCAAAAGTTGGTGCACACCTTAAGAAGTATATTAGCCTGGGCAAGGTAAGGCACTTTGTGAGAAGGTAGAGGGCATCGTGGGAGTCCAAGTCCCCAATTCTCTCTTCCATCCTCTTTAGGTCTCTAAACTTTTCGTCAAGGACTGCAGCAATGGCATTGTGGTCCAGAGGTGCTCCGAGTTGTGTGCTGTCGGTAGGTTTAACGACTGAGGCTTCTGGTAGAACTGATTTCACTACTCTAATGATTACTTCACTGGATGCAATAATTTCGCACTTGGAGGGGTTAAGAACGAGACCCATGGACTCCCCCCGTGTCTTCACCAGCTGTAGGTCTTCTAGCAGGGAATCTTGTGTGCCTGCCAGAGTGCCATCATCCAGGAACCAGATGTTGAGCTCACTGGACAGTCTGGTTGTAATTTCTCGAACCGTTATGCAAAAGAGGAACGGTGCAAGTGGGTCAC
>NC_091156.1:39705918-39713418 GCF_040958095.1 Procambarus clarkii | reverse complement strand
ATATATATATATATATATAAATATATATATATATATATATATATATATATATATATATATATATATATATATATATATATATATTATATATATATATATATATATTATATATATATATATATATTATATATATATATATATATATATATTATATATATATATATATATATATATATATATATTATATATATATATATATATATATATATATATATATATATATATATATATATATATATATATATATATATATATATATATATATATATATAATCAATATGACCGAAAAAGTAAGATTAATAATTCTAACACGAATTTTCTCGATCTTTCGTACGTTTCTTTTCACTGTTGGTGGTAATTCAAAAATCAATTCTCCAAAATTCATTTTTATTTCTAGTCTGACGCGACACTTGAGCGGGTTATTACATTTTCAAAGAATTTAGCTTACACATACACAACTGAATATAACTTACACATCTTCGATTTGTTTATATCTACATTTGAGTGAGGTGGATGGGGTGAGGTGGTATTAATAGGGTATTAAATTCCTAAACACAAGACAGAACACAAAACAATGGGTATTGAATGGAAGTGATTTGTAGAAAGCCTATTGGTCCATATTTCTTGATGCTTCTATATTGGACCATATATATATATATTTGCTTCTATATTACAGCATCAAGAAATATGGACCAATAGGCTATCTACAAATCACTTCCGTTCAATACCCATTGTTTCGTGTTCTGTCTTGTGTTTAGGAATTTAATACCCTATTAATACCACCTCACCCCATCCACCTCACTCAAATGTAGATATAAACAAATCGAAGATGTGTAAGTTCTATTCAGTTGTGTATGTGTAAGCTAAAGTCTTTGAAAATGTAATAAGTTTTACGAAACGCGCTCAAGTGTCGTGTCAGACTAGAAATATAAATGAATTTTGGAGAATTGATTTTCGAATTACCACCAACAGTGAAAAGAAACGTACGAAAGATCGAGAAAATTCGTGTTAGAATTATTAATCTTACTTTTTCGGTCATATTTAATAACATATGTCTACAGGAAAGACTGCTACCAAAATATACTAATATATATATATATATATATATATATATATATATATATATATATATATATATATATATATATATATATATATATACATATACTATATATATATATATATATATATATATATATACATATATATATATATATATATATATATATATATATATATATATATATATATATATATATATATATATATATATATATATATATATGATCCAGCCTGTATTCCTCTTGACATACCAGAAAATAATCTAAGGAAACTACTCCAAGCTTGTACTAAAGAGGCACCCTTCTTGAGCCCGGATGGGCACATGTATAAGCAAGTAGATGGGGTCGCCATGGGTTCTCCCCTAGGTGTCCTGTTTGCAAACTTCTACATGGGTACCATCGAGCAAAAAGTCTTAGTCGACATGAACTTGAAACCGGCCATATACTGCAGGTATGTTGACGACATTTTTACACAGGTACCTGATGTCAGACATCTGCAGGAGCTGAAGGAGGCATTTGAGCAGAGTTCCGTGCTGCGTGTCACTTACGAGATGGAAAAGGATGGGAAACTGCCTTTTCTAGATGTAACAGTCATGGAAAAGAGCGGAGGTTTCCACACTACAGTCTACACTAAGGAAACGAACATAGGAATGTGCCTAAATGCCAACAGCGACTGCCCAGACAGGTACAAGAGGAGTGTTGTTAACGCATATGTCGACCGTGCTCTCAGCCACAGCTCAGAATGGAAGCAAGTCGACGAAGAACTCTGTAGGGTAAGGCAGGTCCTAGTCAACAACGGCTTCTCCAATGGTTTCGTCGAAAACATCATAAGAAGGAAAGTGAAACGCCATGCAACCTCTGAAGAGACAACTAACACAACACCTATACCCCCTATTAGACTATTTTACAGGAACTTCTTTTCCACAGCTCATAAAACGGAGGAAAGGGTCCTGAAAGATATTGTTAATAGAAACGTTATCCCTACAGACAAAAATCAGAAGATACAACTGACGATTTACTATAAAACCAGAAAAACGGCCAGACTACTCATGAGAAACTCTCCAGACACAAAGCAGAACGCTTTAAAAGAGACCAACGTCATCTATGCCTTCAAATGCCCTCTTGGGGACTGTAAGCTCCAAAAAACCCAGTATATAGGCAAGACAACAACATCTCTTTCTAGGCGTTTAACGATGCATAAGCAACAGGGCTCCATTAAGGAACATATAATCTCTTCCCACAACCAAACCATCGCCAGAGAAATCCTAGTAAACAACACAGAAATCATCGATAGATACAGCGATAGCAGGCGGCTTGACGTTTGCGAGGCACTACACATTAAAAAGTCAACACCAGCAATCAACAACCAATTAATGCACAACTATATTCTACCCACCTCAAGACTCCGCTGCAATATAGAAGCATCAAGAAATATGGACCAATAGGCTTTCTACAATCACTTCCATTCAATACCCATTGTTTCGTGTTCTGTCTTGTGTTGATGAATTTAATACCCTATTAATACCACCTCACCCCATCCACCTCACTCAAAAGTAGATATAAACAAAATCGGAGATGTGTAAGTTCTATTCAGTTGTGTATGTGTAAACTAAAGTCTTTGAAATTGTAATAAGTTTTACGAAACGCGCTCAAGTGTCGCGTTAGACTAGAAATAAAAATGAATTTTGGAGAATTGATTTTTGAATTACCTCCAACAGTGAAAAGAAATGTACGAAAGATCGAGAAAATTCTTGTTAGAATTATTAATCTTACTTTTTCGGTCATATTTAATAATATATGTCTACAGGAAAGACTGCTACCAAAATATACTAGTATATATATATGTATATATTTTTTTTTTTTTTTTTTTTTTTTTTTTATAAATGGGAAGGGAGTACCACCTCTAGCTGGAAGAAGGGGGACCCATAGCCTCGGAGGAAACCACGCATAACGCATTAGAGGGAATGTTTAGATCCCCTCCAATACAGTTTCTGTGTGCTTTTCTCCTACCACCCCTTCCTTAAATATTTTTTGTGCTTTATTATGCATTTGATGGTTACAAGATATACATGGGTTGATACAAAAATAATAATGCAAAAAGGTGCTTAAAGGTTATGGATCTCTTGAAAAACACAACAATGGGAAACATTGATGATGTATATATATATATATATATATATGTATATATATATGTATATATATATATATATATATATATATATATATATATATATATATATATATATATATATACATACATATATATATATATATACATATATATATATATATATATATATATAGGGTTGTATATATATATATATATATATATATATATATATATATATATATATATATATATATATATATATATATATATATATATATATATATATATATATATATATATATATATATATATATATATGTATATATATATATATGTATATATGCAGAATAACCACATGTGAAAAATAGAAAATGCTTAACGCATTTTCGGCTAATTCGCCTTCATCAGAGCAAAGTAGAATCTACTTTGCTCTGATGAAGGCGAATTAGCCGAAAACGCGTTAAGCATTTTCTATTTTTCACATGTGGTTATTCTGCATACTTGGATCAGTGTTTTTGTGATCATTGTTGCATATGTATATATATATATGTATATATATATGAATATATATATATATATATGTATATATATATATATATATATATATATATATATATATATATATATATATATATATATATATATATATATATATATATATATATATATGTCGTACCTAGTAGCCAGAACGCACTTCTCAGCCAACTATGCAAGGCCCGATTTGCCTAATAAGCCAAGTTTTCATGAATTAATATATTTTCTCTAATTTTTTTCTTATGAAATGATAAAGCTACCCATTTCATTATGTATGAGGTCAATTTTTTTTTATTGGAGCTAAAATTAACGTAGATATATGACCGAACCTAACCAACCCTACCTAACCTAACCTAACCTATCTTTATAGGTTAGGTTAGGTTAGGTGGCATAAAAAGTTAGGATAGGTTTGGTTAGGTAGGTTAGGTAGTCGAAACACAATTATTTAATGAAAACTTGGCTTATTAGGCAAATCGGGCCTTGCATAGTAGGCTGAGAAGTGCGTTCTGGCTACTAGGTACGACATATGTATATATATATATATATATATATATATATATATATATATATATATATATATATATATATATATATATATATATGTATATATATATATATATATATATATATATATATATATATATATATATATATATATATATATATATATATATATATATATATATATATATATATATATATATATATACATTTGAGTGAGGTGGGAGGAGTGATGTGGCATTAACACAAGACAGAACACAAACAATGGGTATTGAATAGAAGTGTTTGTAGAAAGCCTATTGGTCCATATTTCTTGATGCTTCTGTATTGGAGCGGAGTCGTGAGGTGGGTAGAATATAGTTGTGCAATAATTGGCTGCACAAATCAGAGGATACAACTGACGATTTACTATAAAACCAGAAAAACGGCCAGCCTACTCATGAGAAACTCTCCAGACACAAAACAGAACGCTTTAAAAGAGACTAACGTCGTCTATGCCTTCAAATGCCCACTTGGGGACTGTAAGCTCCAAAAAACCCAGTATATAGGCAAGACAACAACATCTCTTTCTAGGCGTTTAACGATGCATAAGCAACAGGGCTCCATTAAGGAACATATAATCTCTTCCCACAACCAAACCATCGCCAGAGAAATCCTAGTAAACAACACAGAAATCATCGATAGATACAGCAATAGCAGGCGGCTTGACGTTTGCGAGGCACTACACATCAAGAAGTCAACACCAGCAATCAACAGCCAATTATTGCACAACTATATTCTACCCACCTCAAGACTCCGCTCCAATATAGAAGCATCAAGAAATATGGACCAATAGGCTTTCTACAAACACTTCTATTCAATACCCATTGTTTGTGTTCTGTCTTGTGTTGATACTTTTAATACCCTATTAATATCCCCTCTTGTTCTGTCTTGTGTTAATGCCACATCACCCCTCCCACCTCACTCAAATGTAGATATAAAATCGGAGATACGTAAGTTCTAATATATATATATATATATATATATATATATATATATATATATATATATATATATATATATATATATATATATATAAATATATATATATATATATATATATATATATATATATATATATATATATATATATATATATATATATATATATATATATATATATATATATATATATATATATATATATATATAAATATATATATATATATATATATATATATATATATATATATATATATATATATATATATATATAAATATATATATATATATATATATATATATATATATATATAAATATATATATATATATATATATATATATATATATATATATATATATATAAATATATATATATATATATATATATATATATATATATATATATATATATATATATATATATATATATATATATATATATATATATATATATATATATATATATATATATATGTCGTACCTAGTAGCCAGAATGCACTTCTCAGCCTACTATGCAAGGCTCGATTTGCCTAATAAGCCAAGTTTTCATGAATTAATTGTTTTTCAACTACCTAACCTACCTAACCTAACCTAACCTAACATTTTCGGCTTCCTAACCTAAACTAACCTATAAAGATAGGTTAGGTTAGGTTAGGTAGGGCTGGTTAGGTTCGGTCATATATCTACGTTAATTTTAACTCCAATAAAAAAAAATTACCTCATACATAATGAAATGGGTAGCTTTATCATTTCATCAGAAAAAAATTAGAGAAAATATATTAATTCAGGAAAACTTGGCTTATTAGGCAAATCGGGCCTTGCATAGTAGGCTGAGAAGTGCGTTCTGGCTACTAGGTACGACATATATATATATATATATATATATATATATATATATATATATATATATATATATATATGTATATATATATATATATATATATATATATATATATATATATATATATATATATATGTCGTACCTAGTAGCCAGAACTCACTTCTCAGCCTACTATTCAAGGCCCGATTTGCCTAATAAGCCAAGTTTTCCTGAATTAATATATTTACTATAATTTTTTTCTTATGAAATGATAAAGCAACCCTTTTCTCTATGTATGAGGTCAATTTCTTTTTATTGGAGTTAAAATTAACGTAGATATATGACCGAACCTAACCAACCCTACCTAACCTAACCTAACCTATATTTACAGGTAAGGTTAGGTTAGGTAGCCAAAAAAAGCTAGGTTAGGTTAGGTTAGGTAGGTTAGGTAGACGAAAAAACATTAATTCATGAAAACTTGGCTTATTAGGCAAATCGGGCCTTGAATAGTAGGCTGAGAAGTGCGTTCTGGCTACTAGGTACGACATATATATATATATATATATATATATATGTCGTACCTAATAGCCAGAACTCACTTTTCAGCCTACTATGCAAGGCCTGATTTGCCTAATAAGCCAAGTTTTCATGAATTAATTGTTTTTCGACTACCTAACCTACCTAACCTAACCTAACCTAACTTTTTCGGCTACCTAACCTAACCTAACCTATAAAGATAGGTTAGGTTAGGTTAGGTAGGGTTGGTTAGGTTCGGTCATATATCTACGTTAATTTTACCTCAAATAAAAAAAAATTGACCTCATACATAATGAAATGGGTAGCTTTATCTTTTCATAAGAAAAAAATTAGAGAAAATATATTAATTCAGGAAAACTTGGCTTATTAGGCAAATCGGGCCTTGCATAGTAGGCTGAAAAGTGCGTTCTGGCTACTAGGTACGACATATATATATATATATATATATATATATATATATATATATATATATATATATATATATATATATATATATATATATATATATATATATATATAGCCTCGGCTATCACCTCATTAGTCCGGTCGTGATGGTCAAATGGATTAAGGCGTCTTGTACATACCAGTTGCGTTGCTTCTGGGAGTATGGGTTCGAGTCACTTCTGGGGTGTGAGTTTTCAGTTGCATATTGTCCTGGAGACCATTCAGGCTTGTTCGCATTTGTGTTCCTCACGTGTGCCCCAAAGAATGAGGTGATTTGGTAAAATGCTATGCCCAAGATAACTATCCGAGTGCCGGCGGTGGGGTGGTTCAAATAGCCTCGTCTATCACCTCATTAGTCCGGTCGTGATGGTCAAGTGGATTAAGGCGTCTTGTACATACCAGTTGCGTTGCTTCTGGGAGTATGGGTTCGAGTCACTTCTGGGGTGTGAGTTTTCAGTTGCATATTGTCCTGGAGACCATTCAGGCTTGTTCGCATTTGTGTTCCTCACGT
>NC_091156.1:39643418-39703418 GCF_040958095.1 Procambarus clarkii | reverse complement strand
GACCTATTTCCTAAGGTGTGCTCCCTCCTTCGACAGCCCAAAATTAACAGAATATGACACACTCCAAAGGTCAATAACCGTGAAAGTGTTAAACCTCTCCCTGCAAGATGGCCAATGGGACCAAGCAACGCTCCCAGTTAGACTCGGGGGAATAGGTATTCGCAAGGCGACACAGTTAGCATTGCCAGCATTTTTATCCTCGACCAGTGCAACAGGTGAATTAGTTAGGGAAATACTACCGGAACACCTAAGAGACTCCATTGGGATTCATGATCCCAAATTCGCGGAAGGAGCCGGTCAGTGGGACACTCTCGTCAACTCTCATCCTCGACCGACTTTTCCAAATGACTGCAAACAGTCCAAATGGGATAGCCCCATAGTGGAGAACATCGCCACATCATTGCTGGAGGCAGCTTCCAGGAAGGACAAAGCGCGTCTTCTAGCTGTGCAAGCGCCCCATGCCGGGGACTTCCTGTTGGCAGTCCCTAATTCCGCCTTGGGTACACGCCTGGACCATCGGACCCTAAGTATTGGTGTTGCTCTGCGCCTTGCCGCCCCTATCTCCACCGAGCACCGGTGTATTTGCGGCCATGCACGGGCAGACCAATACGGCAGCCATGGTCTCATCTGTCGTAAGACACAGGGAAAGATTGCCAGACATGAAGCAGTCAATGACATCATCAAGAGAAGTTTGGCTTCAGCTGGGTGCCCAGCACAAAGGGAACCTCAGTTGTGCAGACCTGACAACAGTCAAAAACGCCCAGATGGAGTCACCCTGCAGCCGTGGAAGGAAGGTAAACAGGTCGTGTGGGACTACACGTGTGCATCCACATTGGCTGATACCTATCTACCTTACAGCGCAGCTGAGGGAGGCGGGGCGGCCACCTTCAGGGAGACCCAGAAAACTAACAAGTACAGGGACCTAGAACGTTGTTACAGGTTCGTGCTAATAGGCTCTGAGACTCTGGGCGCCTGGGGTAAATGTGCACTTAAGTTCCTGAAGGAGCTGGGCGAGGAACTCATTGGGAAGACTAGAGACCCAAGAGCGGCCAGTTTTATGTTCCAGCGCCTCAGTGTCGCTGTTCAGAGGGGAAATGCGTGCTGTATCTTGGGTACGCACCCGACCCCCGAGGAGCTGGACGAGGTCTTCGAACACTGATTGGTATATTGTTATATAAGTGTGTGTTTTCTGTAAACTGTTGCATTGCAATAAAATCAAATAAAAAAAAAATAATAGGGGTGGTAGGAGAGGAAAAGATTAAAGTATTCAGTGAGAATCCACAAGGTCTTCTCTGAACACTATTTATTTTCTTCTTCGAGGATGTGGGTCCCTTTAATTAAACCAGTGGTGGTACCCCTAATATATATATTTATATATATATATATATATATATTTATATATATATATATATATATATATATATATATATATATATATATATATATATATATATATATATATATATATATACCTACATTTGGGTGAGTTGATATGTTACAACAGTTTTGGATGAGGTGAAAACAAACTTTCAACACAAGACAGAACACGAAACAATGGGTATTGACATATAATCTCTTCCCACAACCAAACCATCACCAGAGAAATCTTAGCAAACAACACAGAAATCATCGATAGATACAGCGATAGCAGGCGGCTTGACATCTGCGAGGCACTACACATCAAGAAGTCAACACCAGCAATCAACAGCCAATTAATGCACAACTATATTCTACCCACTTCAAGACTCCACTCCAATATAGAAGCATCAAGAAATATGGGCCAATAGGCTTTCTGCAATTACTTCCATTCAATACCCATTGTTTCATGTTCTGTCGTGTGTTGAAAGTTTGTTTTCACCTCATCCAAAACTGTTGTAACATATCACCTCACCCAAATGTAGATATAAAAAATCGAAGATGTGTAAGCTCTATTCAGTTACAGTTGTGTGTGTGTAAACTAAAGTCTTTGAAAATGTAATAAGTTTTACGAAACGCGCTCAAGTGTCGCGTCAGACAAGAAATAAAATTGAATTTTGGAGAATTGATTTTTCAATTACCATCAACAGTAAAAAGTAACATAAGAAAAATCGAGAAAATTCGTGTTAGAATTATTAATCTTATATTTTCGGTCATATTTAATAATACATGTCTACAGGAAAGACTGCTACCAAAATATACTAATATACATATGTGTATATATATATATACACATTCAGGTTTGAGCAGTACTATTTGCAAATTTGTCTATAATACAAAAGATTCAGGAGGAAAATAAACACGGAAAAAGACTCACTATCATTTCAAGGCGATCCTAATAGGGTTTTGAAATGGTCAAAAGATTGGCACATGCTCTTTAATACTCACAAATATAGGGTTTTTAGACTGGGTAGTAATGATAATAGTTACCAGATACGAGCTAGATGGTGTTGAGATTTCCAAGTCGGATTGTGAAAATGATCTTGGAGTTGTGATTAGTAAGAATTTAAAACAAAAAAAAGTCAATGCATAAATGTTCATAATAAGGCAGATAGGACACTGGGATTTATTAATCGAAGCGTTAGTAACATGACACCTGATGTTCTTCAACTATATCTTTCTCTGGTTAGGCCCCATTTAGATTATGCAGTTAAATTTTGATCGCCGTACTATGAAGTGGATATAAATTCATTGCAACGTGTCCAGCATAGGATGACAAAATTAATTCCCCAAATCAATAAACTTGTCATGGGAAGAAAGATTAACAAAGCTTCGATTACTTTCATTGGAAAGGCGACAAGTAGGAGGGTGACTTGATAGAGGTTTACATGTGGATGAATGGACATAACAAAGGGGATATTAATAGGGTATTAAAAGTATAAATATAAGATAACACGAAACAATGGGTGTATATACTGGATAAGTTTAGATTTCGGAAATACTTGGGTAAAAAATTGTTCAGTAACAGGGGGTTTTGATTTGTGGAACCAGCTGCCACGTGGCGTGGTGGAGGTGGGGTCCCTTGATTGTTTCAAGCGTGGGTTGGACATGTATGTGAGTGGGATTGGGCGGTTAAAAATAGGAGCTGCCTCGTATGGGCCAATAGGTCTTATGCAGTTACCTTTATTCTTATGTTCTCATGTTCTTATATGAGGCAGGTCGTATTTATATCCACCTAATATCATTTTTATATATATGTCTAACACACGCTTGAAACAATCAAGGGAACCTACTTCTATTATGTTACGTGGTAATTTGTTCAACAAATAAACAACCCTGTTACCGAATCAGTATTTTCCCAGCTCTTTTCTAAAACTAAAGTTATCCATTTTATACCCATTGTTTCGTTTTCCATCTTGTGTTGATACTTTTAATACCCTGTTAATATCCCTTTTACCATGTCCATTCACACACTTGTACACCTTTATTATGTCACCCCTAATTCTTAGCCTTTCTAGAGACTGTAATTTAAGCTCTGTCAATCCTTCTTCAAATTTGCGGAATAAAATTCGTCATCCTACACTGGAAGCATTGTAGTGAATTTATATCAATTTTAATGTATGGCGCCCAAACTGAACTGCACAATATAAATGAGGCCTAACAAAAGCAAGATATAGCTGAAGAACTAGGTGTCATATTATAAATGCGTTGATAAATAAATCCCAGTGTCCTCTTTGCCTTATTACGAATATATTACGAATTACAGTTGCATTGATTTTTTTTAATTCTTACTAATGATAACTTCCCAGATCAAATTCGCAATTTGACTTTCCATTCTCAACATTATCTTGCACGTATCTTTTAAATCTATTATCATTACCTAGCCTCAAAACCTTACATTTGTCAGCATTAAACTGCATCTGCCAATCTTTTGACCATTTCAAAAACCCTATTTAGATCGTCTTGAAGTGTATCACTGTTTATTTTTTGTATCATAGGCAAATTTGCAAATATTGCTGCTTAAACGTGAATCTAAATCATTTATAAATATTATGAATAACAGAGGTCCCAGGACAAAGCCTTGAAGCATTCCACTTACCACATTTTCCCACCCGGACTTAATTTTAACCCCATTTATTCTAACTTTGTTTCCTTTGGTATAGGCATGCCCTAATCCAACTTAATATAGCACCCCAATACCATGAGCCTCTATCTTTTTAAACAACCTTTGATGGGGCACTGTATTAAGAGCTTTGCTAAAGTCAAGGTTCATACTATCACAAATCTTACCACTATCAACTGCCTCAACTATGCTCTAATAAAATGGTAGCAAATTTGATAAAACGGCCCCAGACTACAATCCTGTCTTGGGAAAGCAAAATTTCTGTTATGTTACATGATGCCACTAGTTATACAGTCTCTCATGGTGTTATCTTACCTGATGACACTGGTGATATAGTCTCTCATTGTGTTATCATACCTGATGTCGCTGGTGACACAGTATATCATGGTTTTATCTTACCTGATAACTCTGGTGATACAGTCTCTCATGGTGTTATATTAAATGATGACACTGGTGATACAGTCTCTCGTCGTGTTATCTTACCTGATGACACTGGGGATACAGTCTCTCACGGAAGTAAAACCGTGGCGCTGACAGTGGGTAGACAAGAGGTGGGTGGTTGGCAGCTTGTCACTCTCCGACGTGTGGAAGAGCGGTATGGTGGATGGAACTCTCCAAGACGCCAGCTTCAGTCTGTGGTGAACTTTTCTCCATGGTAGAAACTGAAATTGTTCAGTAACAAATTAAGACAAACGAATTAACAGTATGACAAACATAATGTAAATTACGAAAAATTCACCTTCTGAAAGCAGCAGTTGTTCATAGTTACATATGTTATTTTCAAATTAAATGTATTACATAATTTGAAAACTTCATTGCACAATATATTTAATTAACATTTATTCAGTTTTGTATTACTCACTGTAGGATTATATTACTCACCACTTTATTGTATTACTCACTGAACGACTATGTAACTCAGGTTTTATTACTAACTGAACGGTTGAGTTACTCACTGCCGGGCTTAGATACTCACTGCAGGGTTGTATTACTAACCGTAGGGTTGCATTACTCACCGCAGGGTTAAGGATAACTGTGTACCAGTAGCGACAGACAGTTGCATCGACGGTCAACAGATGCACTAGAGGCACGTGCGCAAACACCATCTCCAGCACCTCTGTGGGCAGGCTGAAGTACACCACTTTCGAACACATCCTGCAATAGATACATTTTCACCACTTCTGAACACTTCCTGCAATAGTTACACGTTCACCACTTCTGAACACATCCTGTAATAGTTACATGTTCACCACCTCTGAGCACATCCTGTAATAGTTACATGTTCACCACCTCTGAACACATCCTGTAATAGTTACATGTTCACCACCTCTGAACACATCCTGTAATAGTTACATGTTCACCACCTCTGAACACATCCTGTAATAGTTACATGTTCACCACCTCTGACCACATCCTGTAATAGTTACATGTTCACCACCTCTGACCACATCCTGTAATAGTTACATGTTCACCACCTCTGAACACATCCTGTAATAGTTACATGTTCACCACCTCTGAACACATCCTGTAATAGTTACATGTTCACCACCTCTGAACACATCCTGTAATAGTTACATGTTCACCACCTCTGAACACATCCTGTAATAGTTACATGTTCACCACCTCTGAACACATCCTGTAATAGTTACATGTTCACCACCTCTGAGCACATCCTGTAATAGTTACATGTTCACCACCTCTGAACACATCCTGTAATAGTTACATGTTCACCACCTCTGACCACATCCTGTAATAGTTACATGTTCACCACCTCTGAACACATCCTGTAATAGTTACATGTTCACCACCTCTGAGCACATCCTGTAATAGTTACATGTTCACCACCTCTGAACACATCCTGTAATAGTTACATATTCACCGTTTCCGAACACACATACACCTCCCAACATCCGTCACGCACACTTGATAAAATCCTTCCATCACCCATCACACACACTTGGTAAACACCTGCCTCCACTCGTCACAAACATTTAGAAAACACCTCCCACCACCCATAACACACTTGGTAAGCACCTAACACCGCCCGTGTCACACTCTTGGTAAACATCTCCCACCACCCTTCACATAGACTTGGTAAACACACCCCACTATCCATCACACACTTGGTTAACACCTCCCACCATCCATCACACACACTCTTGGTAAACACCTCCCATAACCAGGCGATGAGTCACAATAACGTGGCTAAAGTAAGTTGACCAGACCACACACTAGAAGGTGAAGGGAGTGAACAAGTTCCAAGTAGCACGGGCTATGGTGAGCCCGTAACTTACCTGGCACAGGAGCGGGGCATGATGAGAAAGATTGATAAAGATTAAGCCACCCAAGAGGTGGCACGGGCATGAATAGCCCGTAAATGATGAGAAAGTAGAGACTGGCAATAAATAGGCAAGAGAAAGCTGAAGAGCAAAGTAAGGTGTAGTAGAGGGGATAGTAATAATAATAAGAGCTGCAGAAGGCCTATTGGCCCATACGAGGCAGCTCCTATTATAACCACCGAATGAGAAGGAGATAGGAATAAGAAGAGGATAGCAAGGGAGCGTAGGAGAAGAGGGAAAGAAAAGGAAAGAGAAAGAAAGACAATAGAAGGGGTAGGCTTATGTTAGGTCACGTTTGTTAGAAAGATTAGAGCATTTGAGTATATACTGTGAAAGGGAAGAGTCCACAGCAACAAAGCCAGGACTCAGGTTCATGTTGGGTACATTGTGTATTAGAGCCGATTCAACAAGACGGCGTCTGTGTAGAGGCAGGAAAGATTATTTTGGAGGAAGACCAATCAAATGATTGGTTTTATGGACACCCTCATAAAGACTGTGAAGCAGTGTCCTCCCCCGCGATAACAGCTTGATGGTTAAATGCTACCTCAGAATACTGAAAAAAAATTGTACCACTTACGGGCTATTCATGCCCGTGCCACCGCTTGGGTGGCTTCATCTTTATCAATCAATCCATCACACACACTTGGTAAACAAATTCCACCATTCACCACACACGCATTCATTCAATAGTTTCCTTTATTTTATGCTCTTAAGAACACAAGAATAAAAAAAAATGAAAGAAAAACGGAACATTATTTGCCTATATTTGGATTAACTCTTCCCACCCAGACTGTTCAACACGCTTCCACTACACATAAGGGGCATAACTGGCCGACCCCTCACAGTGTTCAAGAGAGAACTGGATAAGCACCTCCAAAGGATACCTGATCAACCAGGCTGTGACTCATACGTCAGGCTGCGAGCAGCCGCGTCCAACAGCCTGGTTGATCAGTGCGGCAACCAGGAGGCCTGGTCGACGACCAGGCCGCGGGGACGCTAAGCCCCGAAAGCGCCTCAAGGTAACCTCAAGGTAAACCCATCAACACATATACAGTATAACTCCCCAGATTGATGATTGATGAAGATTAAGCCACCCAAAAGGTGGCACGGGCATGAATAGCCCGTAAGTGGAGGCCCTTTTGAGCCATTACCAGTATAGATGATACTGGAGATCTGTGGAGGTGCGACTGCACCCTGCGTGACGGGAGATGTCTCCCGTGTATAACTCCTCCATCACACATTTGATTTAACTCCTCCCACTTGGTTTAACTCCTCCCACTCGGTTTAACTTCTCTAACTTGGTTTAACTCCTCCCACTTGGTTTAACTCCTCCCTTTTGGTTTAACTCCTCCCACTCGGTTTAACTCTTCCCCTCCATTAACACACATACACGGTCTAACTCCTCCATCACATATTTTGTTTAACTCTTCCCACCCGTCAATACACATACATGGTCTAACTCCTACATCACATATTTGGTTTAACTCATTCCACTTGGTTTAACTCTTCTCACTTGGTTTAACTCTTCCCGCTTGGTTTAACTCTTCCCAGTTGGTTTAACTCTTCCCACACGCCAATACAACATCTGTAATTTACTGAATTTACTTACTTATTTTATTAGAGGCTGAGAGATGTTTCACAGAGCACTGTTGAAACCCTTGATCACCTTTGAAGTCACAGAACACGAGATGCACTGTCTAGGGTGCCGTTGGTAACGGTGCCGCTATGTCTCACTGAGCACTGTTGAAGTCCTTGATCACCTTTGAAAACACGGGATACACTTTTCAAGGTAATGGTGCCGCTGAAACACAACCTTGCGTCTGAGTGTCCTGGACAAAACTGACTTAAAATGTTGTTGTCCCCATATGAACAAGGTTCCCAGCTAATACCTTAGCCAATTAGTACCTGACTTTCTCATGATGATCCGTTTCATTGGCCAGCCATAAACTCCTTATCCCAAGAGGTTCCAACCTGGATATAGTCTATTATATGGTTATAGTGTTATAACCAAAGAACCCCACCACCATCCCTGACCATTGTAGAACATTCTCTCTTCCTTATCTTAGCACTGAGGCAGTGATTTGTCAAACTTTTCTTTATAAATATTTAAATTAAAACATGTATTATATTTGATGTTGCAGATTGTAACCATACCATCCCGACGGCGCTCTGATGGTAATCTTGGGGATAGTATTTTATCAAATCACCTCATTCTTTGGAGCAACACGTGAGAAACCCGTGTTTTCAATCCGGTGCTCCCAGAATTCACATGAGATAAGCCCATGACATCACCCTAACAAGAGAAATGTCGAACAAAAATACCTGTATAATAGACAAAACCCAAGATGCAAGATGATTACAAGTTCTTGAAGCAATATATATATATATACATAATATAATATATATAATATATATACATTTATAAATATGTATACATATATATACATATATATATATATATATATATATATATATATATATATATATATATATATATATATATATATATATATATGTATATATATAAATATATATATATATATATATATATATATATATATATATATATATATATATATATATATATATATATATATATATATATATATATATATATATATATATACATATGCAATTGACGATCACTAAACACTGATCATTTGTATGCGGAAAAAACACAAATTAATGGAGAAGAGAGATGAACGTTTCGGCTTGTTAAAACCGTTGTCAACACCAGACTGACTAGAGGAAGAGAGAGTGAATACAGGCCAGCACCATAGAACCTGACCATCCCATCTCTAGGGAAAGGATTACCAGAAACAGGAGAGGTCGAAGAGGATTAAGCGGTCAGAGGATAAGGAATAAGATTAAAGAAAAGCCTCATGAACACACAATAAATGAATATAGAATTGTAATGAGACATTGTAAGCCTCCCTTTCAGAGTTTTTTCTTAAACTGTTGTGCAATATTGTAACTTAAAACAGGGTCAACTTTGTACATACCAGTACTAACATTGAGAAGATTTGGACATTGACTAATTAGCGCAGACTCAATCAAATTCCGTTCTACAAAGCCATTGCAATTGGCAATGCTTTTCGCCCCATTCCAATTAATAGTGTGATCACACAAACTTGTATGTCGATACAAAGCATTAGACGTTTGGGCAGTTCTTATACTATAAGCATGTTGGGACATACGTAATTGTAAGGATTTTCCTGTTTGTCCAAGGTACACAGACTCACAATCATTGCAGGGAATCGAATACACACAACCTGCTGTACCAGGGGAGTTTTTTATTAAATTAGACTTGATCGTATTATTAGTGAACACCAAATTGATATTAAGGTTCTTAAAAACTGGGGAAAGTTTCTCAAATCCCATCGCATAAGGTACACCAATGAGTTTCTATTTTCTGGTTTCGCTTTGGAGACATTATTATAAAACGTACGTTTAGCTTTCCCAAACGAACAATCCAAAAACATCTTAGGGTACTGTAAACTTTTCCCAATTTCATATATTTTAGCTATCTCTTCATCAAAAAACTCAGGGCTGCAAACCCTCAAAGCTCGAAGAAACATTCCTGAAAATACTGCCTGTTTAACTTTACTATGATGATTCGAATAATAATGAACAAACGACCTCACGTTGGTAGGTTTTCTATACACATTAAATTTGAACCTTCTATTGACTCTATGAATCATAATGTCCAAAAACGGAAGAGTACCATTCTCTTCATTTTCACATGTGAATTTTATTGAAGGTACCAAAGAATTAAGTTTATTAAGAAAACAATTCTCCATTTATTTGTGGTTTTCACCGCATATATATATATATATATATATATATATATATATATATATATATATATATATATATATATATGTCAGACCACGGAGGAAAAATGAAACAGGAATTTCCTTAAGTACTTTCGTATATTAATACATCTTCAGAAGGAGTCATATATATATATATATATATATATATATATATATATATATATATATATATATATATATATATATATATATATATATATATATATATATATATGTCTTATCTGTAAACTTTTTACAGGGTGACCATGAGCACACACCACACATCACAAAAAGCAGTGTGGTCACAATGCGACCCAAACGTCTTGAGGATATATATATATATATATATATATATATATATATATATATATATATATATATATATATATATATATATATATATATATATATATATATATATAACTGAAAACTCACACCCCAGAAGTGACTCGAACCCATACTCCCAGGAGCAATGCAACTGGTATGTACAAGACGCCTTAATCCACTTGACCATCACTACCGGACATAATGAGGTGATAGCCGAGGCTATTTGAATCACCCCACCGCCGGCACTCGGATAGTAATCTTGGGCATAGCATTTTACCAAATCACCTCATTCTTTGGGGCACACGTGAGGAACACAAATGCGAACAAGCCTGAATGGTCCCCAGTACAATATGCAACTGAAAACTCACACCCCAGAAGTGACTCGAACCCATACTCCCAGGAGCAACGCAACTGGTATGTACAAGACGCCTTAATCCACTTGACCATCACGACCGGAAATAATGAGGTGATAGCCGAAGCTATTTGAACCACCCCACCGTCGGCACTCGTATAGTAATCTTGGGCATAGCATTTTACCAAATCACCTCATTCTTTGGGGGCACACGTGAGGAACACAAATGCGAACATGCCTGAATGCCGGCGGTGGGGTGGTTCAAATAGCCTCGGCTATCACCTCATTATGTCCGGTCGTGATGGTCAAGTGGATTAAGGCGTCTTGTACATACCAGTTGCGTTGCTCCTGGGAGTATGGGTTCGAGTCACTTCTGGGGTGTGAGTTTTCAGTCGCATATAGTCCTGGGGACCATTCAGGCTTGTTCGCATTTGTGTTCCTCACGTGTGCCCCAAAGAATGAGGTGATTTGGTGAAATGCTATGCCCAAGATTACCATTCGAGTTGCCGGCGGGGAAGTGGTTCAAATAGCTTCGGCTATCACTTCCTTTTGTCCGGCCGTGATGGTCAAGCGGATTAAGGCGCCCTGTAGTTACCAGTTGCGTTGCTCCTGGGAGTATGGGTTCGAGTCACTTCTGGGGTGTGAGTTTTCAGTCGCATATAGTCCTGGGGACCATTCAGGCTTGTTCGCATTTGTGTTCCTCACGTGTGCCCCAAAGAATGAGGTGATTTGGTGAAATGCTATGCCCAAGATTACCATCCGAGTTGCCGGCGGGGAAGTGGTTCAAATAGCTTCGGCTATCACTTCCTTTTGTCCGGCCGTGATGGTCAAGCGGATTAAGGCGCCCTGTAGTTACCAGTTGCGTTGCTCCTGGGAGTATGGGTTCGAGTCATTTCTGGGGTGTGAGTTTTCAGTCGCATATAGTCCTGGGGACCATTCAGGCTTATTCGCATTTGTGTTCCTCATGTGTGCCCCAAAGAATGAGGTGATTTGGTGAAATGCTATGCCCAAGATTACCATCCGAGTTGCCGGCGGGGAAGTGGTTCTAATAGCTTCGGCTATCACTTCCTTTTGTCCGGCCGTGATGGTCAAGCGGATTAAGGCGCCCTGTAGTTACCAGTTGCGTTGCTCCTGGGAGTATGGGTTCGAGTCACTTCTGTAGTGACATATATATAGTCACATATATATATATATATATATATATATATATATATATATATATATATATATATATATATATATATATATATATATATATCTTAGCTGCCTCAGTCATCAAAGCTATAAATGATTTTCCCAGAGAGGACAACCAGGTGCGCCTTCCCACTCGCGCGAGAAACACCCACGGCAGGAAGAGCAACAGTGGCATATCCGAGACATCAAAAATCAGATCATCAGTCACCAAGAAAATAGAAGAAGGAAACACTATTGGCGCAATACGAGTCATCACCAGTGAGGACTCAATTGCCGACAGAGATGCCACAACAGCTCAAGCCCTAAGGGAGAAACACCCACCCAGGGCTCCGCGTGAGGACGACATTGTACAAGTGGGGGCTACCTGAGCAGAACCTCTCTGAGTGGCTGAATCTGTGGTCCATACAGCAGCCATGTCCTTCCCTACAGGATCAGCAGGTGGGTTCACAGGACGAAAACCCAACCACCTCAAGCAAATGCTCAACCCTGCACTGGGTGACATTGCAAAGAACCTCTTGGTGGAACTAACCAGATTCACCAACACATGTCTAGCTGGCAACATACCAGCGTCCATAAGACCTCTCTTTTTTTGGGCATCTCTCTGTGCTCTAAAGAAAAAGGATGGAGGGATCAGGCCAATAGCTGTGGGCAATTCTCTCCGGCGTCTCGTCGCAAAGGCAGCTGCAAGAACAGTTAGTAATGCAGCGGCCAACATGCTGAAGCCAAAACAGCTCGGGTTTGGCATTCCACAAGGGTGTGAGGCGGCAGCCCATGCAGCTCGAGCCTTCATCGCCAACATCACAGACGAAAAGGCCCTTATCAAGCTAGATTTCAAAAATGCCTTCAATTTGGTGCGGAGGGATGCTGTACTCCGTGCGGTTCATAGTCATTTCCCTTCCCTCTACCCTTTTGTACATTCATGCTACAGTGTGGATCTTAAGCTACTTTTTGGCGAACATGAAATTGACTCGCGAGAAGGCGTCCAACAGGGTGACCCCCTTGCTCCTCTCCTTTTCTGCTTAGTCATCAAACAAGTCACAGAGGTCCTGTCCAGCGAGCTTAACATCTGGTTCTTGGATGATGGTACTCTAGCTGGTTCCCAAGACTCAATCCTGGAGGACATCAGAAAAATCCAGGAGCAGGGTGCAATTTTAGGCCTCACCCTGAACCCTTCTAAATGTGAAATAATATGTTCCAACCAGGGCATCGTAGAGAGAATAGAGGGTCTTCTGCCAAATATCCATAAAACTAAACCTGAAGACAGCACACTCCTAGGAGCTCCCCTGGGGTTGAAAGCCATCGATGAGGTCCTTGATAAGAAAATCGCCGACCTTAAGAGGATGGATGGGAGGATTGAGGATATTGATGCTCATGATGCACTCAACCTCATCACCAGATGTCTGTCCCTCCCCAGGTTAACCTACTTTCTGAGGTGTTCACCATCTTACTGTAGCCAAAAACTAAGTGAGTATGACCGGTTACTGAAATCAATGCTAGAAAAAGCCCTTAACCTCTCTCTTGATGACCTACAGTGGAAACAAGCCTCTCTTCCCGTAAGACTTGGGGGCCTCGGAGTTCGAACAGCAACGCAAATCGCTGTTCCAGCCTTCCTGTCCTCCTTATCAGCATCCGACGACCTTGTGAAGGAAATTCTACCTGCCCACCTACATCAGCTGGCAGGTGTACACGATCCCAATTTTACATGCTGTGCCACAGAGTGGGCCTCTCGTGCAGGCCAATCACCTCAACCACCATCCCCAAAAGCCCACAAGCATTCCAGCTGGGTTGGCCCCATTGTAGACCAAGTTGCTGCAGAGTGCCTGGGTGCTGCAACAACACGACATTGCTCGCCTCACAGCAGTAGCAGCACCACATGCAGGGGATTTCCTGTTAGCAACCTCAATGTCGGCAACTGGCACGCGTCTCACACCACACGCCCTCCGAATTGCTGTGGCCCTCCGCCTTGCTGCCCCAATCCACACCAGATATAGGTGTATTTGAGGCGAGGTGGTGGCTGACAGGTACGGCCACCATGGCCTACTCTGCCAAAGCACAGGGGGATGGCACTCGAGGCACAGTGAAGTTAACGACATCATCAAGAGGAGCCTCACCACAGCTGGATGCCCAGCTGAAAGAGAGCCCCGTTACCTAACGCCCCGTAACTCTGATGCTCTTATTGGTCGCCCGGATGGTATCACAGTGAACCCCTGGAAGAATGGCAAGCAGTTGGTATGGGACTACACGTGCGTATCAACCCTGGCTAACACCTACATTAACCTCAGTGTTGCACAACCAGGTGGCGCTGCCACCCACAGGGAAGCAGCCAAATCCCGTAAGTATAGAGAACTGGATCACCACTACAATTTTGTCCCCATTGCTTCTGAGACACTCGGCGCCTGGGGTAAAAGTGCTACAAGTTTTTTTAAGGAACTGGGTTCTAGGCTCATTGAAACAACAAGGGACCCAAGAGCTGCAAGCTTTCTTTTCCAGCGCCTCAGTGTGGCGATACAGAGGGGAAATGCGCACTGCATCCAGGGTTCCAGCCCGCCATCTGAGGAGCTGGAGGAACTCGACAACCTATGATAACCATCTTTGTAACCCATATGTAACTCCTTTTTTGTAACAAAGTTCAAATACAGTAAATATATATGTGTACATACAAAAGAATGGGGGTGGTAGGAGAAGATAATATTAGTGTTCAGTGAGAAACCACAAGGTCTCCTCTGAATACTTTTTATTTGGTACCCTCACAAACTTTTGAAAAAAAAAAAATATATATATATATATATATATATATATATATATATATATATATATATATATATATATATATATATATATATATATATATATATATGCGAACAAGCCTGAATGGTCCCCAGGACAATATGCAACTGAAAACTCACACCCCAGAAGTGACTCGAACCCATACTCCCAGAAGCAACGCAACTGGTATGTACAAGACGCCTTAATCCACTTGACCATCACGACCGGACAAAATGAGGTGATAGCCGAGGCTATTTGAACCACCCCACCACCGGCACTCGGATAGTAATCTTGGGCATAGCATTTTACCAAATCACCTCATTCTTTGGGGCACACGTGAGGAACACAAATGCGAACAAGCCTGAATGGTCCCCAGGACAATATGCAACTGAAAACTCACACCCCAGAAGTGACTCGAACCCATACTCCCAGAAGCAACGCAACTGGTATGTACAAGACGCCTTAATCCACTTGACCATCACGACCGGACAAAATGAGGTGATAGCCGAGGCTATTTGAACCACCCCACCGCCGGCACTCGGATAGTAATCTTGGGCATAGCATTTTACCAAATCACCTCATTCTTTGGGGCACACGTGAGGAACACAAATGCGAATGTATGTACAAGGCGTCTTGTACATACCAGTTGCGTTGCTCCTGGGAGTATGGGTTCGAGTCACTTCTGGGGTGTGAGTTTTCAGTTGCATATTGTCCTGGGAACCATTGAGGCTTGTTCGCATTTGTGTTCCTCACCTGTGCCCCAAAGAATGAAGTGATTTGGTTAAATGCTATGCCCAAGATTACTCTCCGAGTGCCGGCGGTGGGGTGGTTCAAATAGAATCGGCTATCACCTCATTTTGTCCGGTCGTGATGGTCAAGTGGATTAAGGCGTCTTGTACATACCAGTTGCGTTGCTTCTGGGAGTATGAGTTCGAGTCACTTCTGGGGTCTGAGTTTTCAGTTGCATATTGTCCTGGGGACCATTCAGGCTTGTTCGCATTTGTGTTCCTCACGTGTGCCCCAAAGAATGAGGTGATTTGGTAAAATGCTATGCCCAAGATTACTATCCGAGTGCCGGCAGTGGGGTGGTTCAAATAGCCTCGGCTATCACCTCATTTTGTCCGGTCGTGATGGCCAAGTGGATTAAGGCGTCTTGTACATACCAGTTGCGTTGCTTCTGGGAGTATGGGTTCGAGTCACTTCTGGGGTGTGAGTTTTCAGTTATATATATATATATATATATATATATATATATATATATATATATATATATATATATATATATATATATATATATATATATATATATATTATTAAATATGACCGAAAAAGTAAGATTAATAATTCTAACACGAATTTTCTCAATCTTTCGTACATTACGCTTCACTGTTGGAGGTAAATAAAAAATCACTTCTCCAAAATTCATTTTTATTTCTAGTCTGACGCGACACGGGCGCGTTTCGTAAAACTTATTACATTTTCAAAGACTTCACAAATACACAACTGATTAGAACTTGCGTTTCTCTGATTTTATATCTACATTTGAGTGAGGTGGGAAGGGTGATGTGGCATTAACACAAGACAGAACAATAGGGGATATTAATAGGGTATTAAAAGTATCAACACAAGACAGAACAGAAACAATGGGTATTGAATAGAAGTGTTTGTAGAAAGCCTATAGGTCCATATTTCTTGATGCTTCTATATTGGAGCGGAGTCTTGAGGTGGGTAGAATATAGTTGTGCAATAATTGGCTGTTGATTGCTGGTGTTGACTTCTTGATGTGTAGTGCCTCGCAAACGTCAAGCCGCCTGCTATCGCTGTATCTATCGATGATTTCTGTGTTGTTTACTAGGATTTCTCTGGCGATGGTTTGGTTATGGGAAGAGATTATATGTTCCTTAATGGAGCCCTGTTGCTTATGCATCGTTAAACGCCTAGAAAGAGATGTTGTTGTCTTGCCTATATACTGGTTTTTTTTGGAGCTTACAGTCCCCAAGTGGGCATTTGAAGGCATAGACGACGTTAGTCTCTTTTAAAGCGTTCTGTTTTGTGTCTGGAGAGTTTCTCATGAGTAGGCTGGCCGTTTTTCTGGTTTTATAGTAAATCGTCAGTTGTATCCTCTGATTTTTGTCTGTAGGGATAACGTTTCTATTAACAATATCTTTCAGGACCCTTTCCTCCGTTTTATGAGCTGTGGAAAAGAAGTTCCCGTAAAATAGTCTAATAGGGGGTATAGGTGTTGTGTTAGTTGTCTCTTCGGAGGTTGCATGGCTTTTCACTTTCCTTCTTATGATGTCTTCGATGAAACCATTGGAGAAGCCGTTATTGACTAGGACCTGCCTTACCCTACAGAGTTCTTCGTCGACTTGCTTCCATTCTGAGCTGTGGCTGAGAGCACGGTCGACGTATGCGTTAACAACACTCCTCTTGTACCTGTCAGGGCAGTCGCTGTTGGCATTTAGGCACATTCCTATGTTTGTTTCCTTAGTGTAGACTGCAGTGTGGAAACCTCCGCCCTTTTCCATGACTGTTACATCTAGAAAAGGCAGCTTCCCATCCTTTTCCGTCTCGTAAGTGAAACGCAGCACGGAACTCTGCTCAAATGCCTCCTTCAGCTCCTGCAGATGTCTGACATCAGGTACCTGTGTAAAAATGTCGTCAACATACCTGCAGTATATGGCCGGTTTCAAGTTCATGTCGACTAAGACTTTTTGCTCGATGGTACCCATGTAGAAGTTTGCAAACAGGACACCTAGGGGAGAACCCATGGCGACCCCATCTACTTGCTTATACATGTGCCCATCCGGGCTCAAGAAGGGTGCCTCTTTAGTACAAGCTTGGAGTAGTTTCCTCAGAATACTTTCTGGCATGTCAAGAGGAGTACAGGCTGGATCACGATACACTCTGTCGGCTATCATTCCGATTGTCTCGTCCACAGGTACGTTGGTAAACAGCGATTCTACGTCCAACGAGGCTCTTATCCCTGTGGCCCGTGCGCCCCGCAGTAAGTCCACAAATTCCTTTGGAGACTTCAGGCTGAAGGCGCAAGGAACATAAGGAGTCAGCAGGCCGTTGAGTCGCTTCGCCAGTCTGTACGTGGGTGTGGGTATCTGGCTAATGATTGGCCGAAGTGGGTTTCCAGGCTTGTGGGTCTTGATATTTCCATACGCATATCCAGGTTTATATTCCCCAATGATCTTTGGCAGGTGGAGTCCGGATTTCTTGGCGTTCACAGTTTCGATCAGTTTGTTGACCTTTGCTTTTAGTTCGGCTGTAGTGTCCTTCGTTACCCTTTGGAACTTAGTTTGGTCAGAGAGTATGATGTTCATTTTCGCCAGATATTCGTCTTTTTTAAGAATGACATATATTGGCGACTTGTCACCTCTCCTGACAACTATCTCTTTGTTCTCACGAAGGCTTTTAGCTGCCGCTTTAAGCTCGGGGGACAGTATGGTGCTTCTGTAGTTGCCTCGATTCTTTCCTCCTTCTGCAATAAGTTCTGCTTGTAAGGTATCTTTGGTAGTGACCTTCTTTTGTGTCTCGAGGTCGAATATGTCGTCCAACAGAATTTCCAACTCTACTTTCCGGGCGATATCACTCGGTCTGGACATAACATGACAGTTTATGCCCAGATTTAGGAGAGTGACTTGGTCCTCTGTGAGGTTAATTCCTGCAAGGTTCAGGAAGCCATCTCTTGGTCGTGGAATTGCCATAGGTCCTCCATATAATGTTGTTAGTTTCTTGATAATCCTTGTTTCAGTGCTGAGGTGATGTTGGTCTGTGAGGATGTCGAGGTGTTGTTCAATGCGGGTACGGATACTAAGGTCGATGTTGCTATTTCTCCACTCGTTTGTAGCATGAAGTAGTTGCGTTTTGTTGTCTTTGATTTCATTCTCTGCCTTGTATATCTGATCACGAATCAGATCCTGGCGATATTTTATCGTGAAGGCTTGATTCCTTGCTGCTGGGTCGCGCACTTTAACATTAGTATATTTTGGTAGCAGTCTTTCCTGTAGACAAATATTATTAAATATGACCGAAAAAGTAAGATTAATAATTCTAACACGAATTTTCTCAATCTTTCGTACATTACGCTTCACTGTTGGAGGTAAATCAAAAATCACTTCTCCAAAATTCATTTTTATTTCTAGTCTGACGCGACACGGGCGCGTTTCGTAAAACTTATTACATTTTCAAAGACTTCACAAATACACAACTGATTAGAACTTGCGTTTCTCTGATTTTATATCTACATTTGAGTGAGGTGGGAAGGGTGATGTGGCACTAACACAAGACAGAACAATAGGGGATATTAATAGGGTATTAAAAGTATCAACACAAGACAGAACAGAAACAATGGGTATTGAATAGAAGTGTTTGTAGAAAGCCTATAGGTCCATATTTCTTGATGCTTCTATATTGGAGCGGAGTCTTGAGGTGGGTAGAATATAGTTGTGCAATAATTGGCTGTTGATTGCTGGTGTTGACTTCTTGATGTGTAGTGCCTCGCAAACGTCAAGCCGCCTGCTATCGCTGTATCTATCGATGATTTCTGTGTTGTTTACTAGGATTTCTCTGGCGATGGTTTGGTTATGGGAAGAGATTATATGTTCCTTAATGGAGCCCTGTTGCTTATGCATCGTTAAACGCCTAGAAAGAGATGTTGTTGTCTTGCCTATATACTGGTTTTTTTGGAGCTTACAGTCCCCAAGTGGGCATTTGAGACTTGCCCACTGCTACCTGCTACCAAAGACTGCTACCAAAATATACTAATGTTAAAGTGCACGACCCAGCAGCAAGGAATCAAGCCTTCACGATAAAATATCGCCAGGATCTGATTCGTGATCAGATATACAAGGCAGAGAATGAAATCAAAGACAACAAAACGCAACTACTTCATGCTACAAACGAGTGGAGAAATAGCAACATCGACCATAGTATCCGTACCCGCATTGAACAACACCTCGACATCCTCACAGACCAACATCACCTCAGCACTGAAACAAGGATTATCAAGAAACTAACAACATTATATGGAGGACCTATGGCAATTCCACGACCAAGAGATGGCTTCCTGAACCTTGCAGGAATTAACCTCACTGAGGACCAAGTCACTCTCCTAAATCTGGGCATAAACTGTCATGTTATGTCCAGACCGAGTGAAATGGCCCGGAAAGTAGAGTTGGAAATTCTGTTGGACGACATATTCGACCTCGAGACACAAAAGAAGGTCACTACCAAAGATACCTTACAAGCAGAACTTATTGCAGAAGGAGGAAAGAATCGAGGCAACTACAGAAGCACCATACTGTCCCCCGAGCTTAAAGCGGCAGCTAAAAGCCTTCGTGAGAACAAGGAGATAGTTGTCAGGAGAGGTGACAAGTCGCCAATATATGTCATTCTTAAAAAAGACGAATATCTGGCGAAAATGAACATCATACTCTCTGACCAAACTAAGTTCCAAAGGGTAACGAAGGACACTACAGCCGAACTAAAAGCAAAGGTCAACAAACTGATCGAAACTGTGAACGCCAAGAAATCCGGACTCCACCTGCCAAAGATCATTGGGGAATATAAACCTGGATATGCGTATGGAAATGTCAAGACGCACAAGCCTGGAAACCCACTTCGGCCAATCATTAGCCAGATACCCACACCCACGTACAGACTGGCGAAGCGACTCAACGGCCTGCTGACTCCTTATGTTCCTTGCGCCTTCAGCCTGAAGTCTCCAAAGGAATTTGTGGACTTACTGCGGGGCGCACGGGCCACAGGGATAAGAGCCTCGTTGGACGTAGAATCGCTGTTTACCAACGTACCTGTGGACGAGACAATCGGAATGATAGCCGACAGAGTGTATCGTGATCCAGCCTGTACTCCTCTTGACATGCCAGAAAGTATTCTGAGGAAACTACTCCAAGCTTGTACTAAAGAGGCACCCTTCTTGAGCCCGGATGGGCACATGTATAAGCAAGTAGATGGGGTCGCCATGGGTTCTCCCCTAGGTGTCCTGTTTGCAAACTTCTACATGGGTACCATCGAGCAAAAAGTCTTAGTCGACATGAACTTGAAACCGGCCATATACTGCAGGTATGTTGACGACATTTTTACACAGGTACCTGATGTCAGACATCTGCAGGAGCTGAAGGAGGCATTTGAGCAGAGTTCCGTGCTGCGTTTCACTTACGAGACGGAAAAGGATGGGAAGCAGCCTTTTCTAGATGTAACAGTCATGGAAAAGGGCGGAGGTTTCCACACTGCAGTCTACACTAAGGAAACAAACATAGGAATGTGCCTAAATGCCAACAGCGACTGCCCTGACAGGTACAAGAGGAGTGTTGTTAACGCATACGTCGACCGTGCTCTCAGCCACAGCTCAGAATGGAAGCAAGTCGACGAAGAACTCTGTAGGGTAAGGCAGGTCCTAGTCAATAACGGCTTCTCCAATGGTTTCATCGAAGACATCATAAGAAGGAAAGTGAAAAGCCATGCAACCTCCGAAGAGACAACTAACACAACACCTATACCCCCTATTAGACTATTTTACAGGAACTTCTTTTCCACAGCTCATAAAACGGAGGAAAGGGTCCTGAAAGATATTGTTAATAGAAACGTTATCCCTACAGACAAAAATCAGAGGATACAACTGACGATTTACTATAAAACCAGAAAAACGGCCAGCCTACTCATGAGAAACTCTCCAGACACAAAACAGAACGCTTTAAAAGAGACTAACGTCGTCTATGCCTTCAAATGCCCACTTGGGGACTGTAAGCTCCAAAAAAACCAGTATATAGGCAAGACAACAACATCTCTTTCTAGGCGTTTAACGATGCATAAGCAACAGGGCTCCATTAAGGAACATATAATCTCTTCCCATAACCAAACCATCGCCAGAGAAATCCTAGTAAACAACACAGAAATCATCGATAGATACAGCGATAGCAGGCGGCTTGACGTTTGCGAGGCACTACACATCAAGAAGTCAACACCAGCAATCAACAGCCAATTATTGCACAACTATATTCTACCCACCTCAAGACTCCACTCCAATATAGAAGCATCAAGAAATATGGACCTATAGGCTTTCTACAAACACTTCTATTCAATACCCATTGTTTCTGTTCTGTCTTGTGTTGATACTTTTAATACCCTATTAATATCCCCTATTGTTCTGTCTTGTGTTAATGCCACATCACCCTTCCCACCTCACTCAAATGTAGATATAAAATCAGAGAAACGCAAGTTCTAATCAGTTGTGTATTTGTGAAGTCTTTGAAAATGTAATAAGTTTTACGAAACGCGCCCGTGTCGCGTCAGACTAGAAATAAAAATGAATTTTGGAGAAGTGATTTTTGATTTACCTCCAACAGTGAAGCGTAATGTACGAAAGATTGAGAAAATTCGTGTTAGAATTATTAATCTTACTTTTTCGGTCATATTTAATAATATATGTCTACAGGAAAGACTGCTACCAAAATATACTAATATATATATATATATATATATATATATATATATATATATATATATATATATATATATATATATATATATATATATATATATATATATATATATATATATATATATATATATATATATATATTGGTGTATACTGGCAGCAGGTTTTCTTTCAAACATGTTTCATTGAATATGACCGCATATTCTGTATTTATTATTTTCTGGTTTAGGGCTTCTATCCCTCAAACTATTTTCTTAGCATCAGGGCTTAATTGAAATAGGAGTTCTCCAAAACTCATTTTCGTACTTTTAAGGTGAAGAAAAGTGATTTACTATAGAGTGTATTGCACTTATTTTTATAATTTGCACAACGTTTCGATCCTCCATGGTTCATTCTCAAGTGAACAGATCTTACAATACTAGTTGATTTTATACCCGCACTGGGTCAGGTGATAATACAATAAAGGTGAAAACATGGGGGGATACATAAGGGATAAATGTGAGGTGAAACATAGAGGCTGCAGAAGGCTTATTGGCCCATACGAGGCAGCTCCTATCTAAACACAAAGATCAATCCAGTGTAATTGGCCTATTATGTTGGACATTGTCTTCTGTGTTGGCATCGATATGTTCTGGTCTTGTCCTTACTCTCATGGTGGGTAGAGTAAATAGTTCCGTGGTTTGGGTGTTCATGGTAGGTCGCTCTATTCTTATGTGAATTGCCTCAAGAATTTGTAATCTTCTTGCATCTTGAGTTTTGTCTATTATGCAGGTATTCTTGTTCAACATTTCTCTTGTTAGAGTAATGTCATGGGCTTGTCTCATGTGATACATATATATATATATATATATATATATATATATATATATATATATATATATATATATATATATATATATATATATATATATATATATACATATATATATATATATATATATATATATATATATATATATATATATATATATATATATCTATATATATATATATATATATATATATATATATATATATATATATATATATATATATGCAATTGACGATCACAAAACACTGATCATTTTATGCGGAAAATCCACAGAGAAATATGAAATGAGGTGAACGTTTCGGCTTTGTTAAAGCCTTTGTCAACACCAGACTGACTTCATGACTGAAATGTTGTCAGTCTTGTGTTGACAAAGGCTTTAACAAAGCCGAAACGTTCACCTCATTTCATATTTCTCTGTGGATTTTCCGCATATATATATATATATATATATATATATATATATATATATATATATATATATATATATATATATATATATATATATATATATATATATATATGTATCTCCTGCCTATTTATGTCCAGTATTCGACCTGTAAGACCACTCCTTCTGAAGATGTATTAATATACGAAAGTACTTAAGGAAATTCCTGTTTCAATATTTCCTCCGTGGTCTGACACTGTCACATTTTTAATCACGTGTTTATTTTTCGTGATTTACACACACACACACATATATATGTGTGTGTGTAAATATATGTGTTTACATATATATATATATATATATATATATATATATATATATATATATATATATATATATATATATATATATATATATATATATATATACATATATTTATACACACACATATATATGTGTGTGTGTGTAAATCACGAAAAATACATATATATATGTGTTTACATATATATATATATGTGTTTACATATATATATATATATATATATATATATATATATATATATATATATACATATATATATATATATATATATATATATATATATATATATATATATATATATATATATATACATATATATATATATATATATATATATATATATATATATATATATATATACATATATTTATACACACACATATATATGTGTGTGAGTGTAAATCACGAAAAATAAACACGTGATTAAAAATGTGACAGTGTCAGACCACGGAGGAAAAATTGAAACAGGAATTTCCTTAAGTACTTTCGTATATTAATACATCTTCAGAAGGAGTGGTCTTACAGGTCGAATACTGGACATAAATAAGCAGGAGAGAATGGTGGTGTGAGGACGTACATTGCAGAGGGCCTATTGGCCCATACGATGCAGCTCACATTCCTAACCACACACAGGCCACACATGGATAATCATAGCATAAGATAGTAAATATTTACAATGCATTTGTGAGACAAATGTGTTCCAATGATCCTACTCAAATCGCTCTTTAGTAGATCTATTAAAAATGGATCTAAGTTATATAAACCACTGCTAAAGTTCAAATTACATTCTTTTGTGATCTGTATCAGAGCATGATATGTTTCAATTATGTATTCTGTTATAGGTGCTTTTACAATTTGTTATTGAAGAAGCACTCTCCCAATCAATTTGGTGAGCATTTGCTGACAAATGAACGAACAAAGCATTAGATAATTGGCCATGTCCTACAGAGTATTTATGTTGCGAAATTCTACATTTCAAATCTTTAGATGTTTGCCCAACATAGAACTTACTACAGTCTTTACAAGGTATTTTATAAATGACACAATTATCACTACGAGGGCTGTTTCTAACTAATAGCTTACCAACAGTATTTTCATATCTAAACAATACATGTATATCAAAATTTTCAAGGCCTTGAAAATATTCTCAAACCCAGAGAAATATGATAAACATAACACATTCTTTGGGCGAATTTTTTTCTCTGCATATATTATTATAATATGTACGACGTATTTTGCAACGGCAAACTTCCAAAAAATTCAGTGGGTAACAAAGCTTGAGACCAATCGAATCAATATTCTTAAACTCTTCATCTAAGAATTCTTAGATGAAGATGTAAGATGTACTGCTGCAAGAGCAGGGAAAGTCGTAAGCAGACTACATTTAAAAAGCGCGATTCTTGATAGAGAGGATGATCATCCACACCCAAATTACACTCCTTCCGCACCGTGGGAAGAGCCTACTTTCAAAATAGTAATAGAAAGTCTCCCAATGAAAAAGGCTGCCTATGATCCGACAATCCTAAGGCGCATAATAGAAGAGCAAATGTATAGCATAGCAGTAGCAGGAGCCACCCACATCTTCACAGACGGATCGGTGGACACAGAATATGTGAGTACTGGCGCTGCTCTTTGCACGGCCAGCGTACAGGCATATTGGAGACTGGGAGGACTAGTATCATCAACCCAAACTGAGCTGTTTGCCATACAACAGGTATTCGCATATGTGATTGCACAAAACACTCAAAATGCAATCATACACACAGACTCAAAAGCTGCACTTCAAATACTAGGACAAAAACAGTGGAAAGATAACGTGGAAATAATTACCACCATTTTGTTTCTTGGAGCAGTCGCTAAAGGCAAAGGACTCAACATAACCTTAAACTGGATCCCATCCCATGTTGGAATCCCATTAAATGAGAAAGCTGATGAAATTGCTAAATTTGGAACTCGTCATCCAGTGATACATAAAAGAATTCAACCCAGCCTAGAGAACATAAAAAACATCATCACCAAAAAACTCTCACATCTCAACAAAGCCTACCTACACCAGAGAATAGCTGAAGGTTCACCATCTGCAACATGGTATCTTCAGGCAACCAAATTAGAAAGGTTAAATATCCCAAAAGGAATCCACAGGGAAATAGCAGTTAGGTTATATAGACTACGTCTAGGTTACAGATGCAACTGAGAGATTGGTGAACCCCGACAGAGAGAGTGCATCTTCTGCCAAACTGTCACAGATAAGCCATTACTTCACTATCTTCTGGAATGTGAAGCAACCAATGACCTTAGAAGAGCTTTAAGAGTTCCTGAATCATGCAGTGGCCACCCTGAAGCCATCAACACAGCCACTCTCCTGGTCAACAAAGGTGTCCAGCAGCTGGACACCTTCATAAAGACTGTGAAGCAGTATCCTTCTCCGCGATAACAGCTTGATGGTTAAATGCTACCTCAGAATACTGAAAGAAAAAATTGTACCACTTACGGGCTATTCATGCCCGTGCCACCTCTTGGGTGGCTTAATCTTTATCAGTCAATCACTGTAAAACCACGGGAGACATCTCCCGTCACGCAGGGTGCAGTCGCACCTCCACAGATCTCCAGTATCATCTATTGATACTGAAAATGGCTCAAAAGGGCCACCACTTATGGGCTATTCATGCCCAAGCCACCTTTTGGGTGGCTTAATCTTCTCTCTCTCTCTCTCTCTGTAAAACCACTCCTTCTGAAGATGTATTAATATACGAAAGTACTTAAGGAAATTCCTTTTTCAATTTTTTCTCCGTGGTCTGAGAATGTCATATATATATATATATATATATATATATATATATATATATATATATATATATATATATATATATATATATATATATATATATATATATATATATATATACATAATATAAACACATAATATAAATACATATATATATATATATATATATATATATATATATATATATATATATATATATATATATATATATATATATATATATATATATGCGAACAAGCCTGAATGGTCCCCAGGACAATATGCAACTGAAAACTCACACCCCAGAAGTGACTCGAACCCATACTCCCAGAAGCAATGCAACTGGTATGTACAAGATGCCTTAATCCACTTGACCATCACGACCGGACATAATGAGGTGATAGCCTAAGCTATTTGAACCACCCCACCGCCGGCACTCGGATAGTAATCTTGGGCATAGCATTTTACCAAATCACCTCATTCTTTGGGGCACACGTGAGGAACACAAATGCGAACAAGCCTGAATGGTCCCCAGGACAATATGCAACTGAAAACTCACACCCCAGAAGTGACTCGAACCCATACTCCCAGAAGCAACGCAACTGGTATGTACAAGACGCCTTAATCCACTTGACCATCACGACCGGACATAATGAGGTCATAGCCTAAGCTATTTGAACCACCCCACCACCGGCACTCGGATAGTAATCTTGGGCATAGCATTTTACCAAATCACCTCATTCTTTGGGGCACACGTGAGGAACACAAATGCGAACAAGCCTGAATGGTCCCCAGGACAATATGCAACTGAAAACTCACACCCCAGAAGTGACTCGAACCCATACTCCCAGAAGCAACGCAACTGGTATGTACAAGACGCCTTAATCCACTTGACCATCACGACCGGACATAATGAGGTGATAGCCTAAGCTATTTGAACCACCCCACCGCCGGCACTCGGATAGTAAAATGCTATGCCCAAGATTACTATCCGAGTGCCGGCGGTGGGGTGGTTCAAATAGCTTAGGCTATCACCTCATTATGTCCGGTCGTGATGGTCAAGTGGATTAAGGCGTCTTGTACATACCAGTTGCGTTGCTTCTGGGAGTATGGGTTCGAGTCACTTCTGGGGTGTGAGTTTTCAGTTGCATATTGTCCTGGGGACCATTCAGGCTTGTTCGCATTTGTGTTCCTCACGTGTGCCCCAAAGAATGAGGTGATTTGGTAAAATGCTATGCCCAAGATTACTATCCGAGTGCCGGCGGTGGGGTGGTTCAAATAGCTTAGGCTATCACCTCATTATGTCCGGTCGTGATGGTCAAGTGGATTAAGGCGTCTTGTACATACCAGTTGCGTTGCTTCTGGGAGTATGGGTTCGAATCACTTCTGGGGTGTGAGTTTTCAGTTGCATATTGTCCTGGGTACCATTCAGGCTTGTTCGCATTTGTGTTCCTCACGTGTGCCCCAAAGAATGAGGTGATTTGGTAAAATGCTATGCCCAAGATTACTATCCGAGTGCCGGCGGTGGGGTGGTTCAAATAGCTTAGGCTATCACCTCATTATGTCCGGTCGTGATGGTCAAGTGGATTAAGGCGTCTTGTACATACCAGTTGCGTTGCTTCTGGGAGTATGGGTTCGAGTCACTTCTGGGGTGTGAGTTTTCAGTTATATATATATATATATATATATATATATATATATATATATATATATATATATATATATATATATATATACATATATATATATATATATATATATATATATATATATATATATATATATATATATATATATATATATATATATATTTAGTTTGTGAAGGTACCACCTCTGGTGCCAATGTGGGGACCCATAGCCTCGGAGAAGAAAATAAAAAGTATTCAGAGGAGACCTTGTGGTTTCTCACTGAACACTAATATTATCTTCTCCTACCACCCCCATTCTTTTGTATGTACACATATATATTTACTTTATTTGAACTTAGTTACAAAAAAGGAGTTACATATGGGTTACAAAGATGGTTATCATAGGTTGTCGAGTTCCTCCAGCTCCTCAGATGGCGTAGGCGGTGGTGTGAGGTGTAGGCGTGCGACATACTTCATAATTTACACTCCCTATGTTTTTGACTGACATCAACACCGTATTACCACATATATTTTTATATGTATATATATATATATATATATATATATATATATATATATATATATATATATATATATATATATATATATATATATATATATATATATATATATAATATAAAAATATATGACATATTACTGGTCCTAAAGCATAGTTTATGAACATATCAGTAATAACACTGGAATTTAATTAAGAAATAAAAACTAATAATTCATCTCTGATATTTCTATATTAGGCAAATAATAAAGAATCCTCTTTACTTTCTTCTTCATCACCAGATGGGCCTGGAACTCTAGAAAGGGCAGGTGGTTTAACAGACACGTCCATGACTATTTCATATGCTGCGGTTGTTGCAGTGTCATTCAACTCCTTGAAGATGAGTTGGTAGGAGCGGCATTATTCTCACGTCTGGATAAAATTAATTTGGCCATCAAAGTGGCATTTACCAGTTTTAATTACTTTTTATTTCTGAATTTGGATTTTATATAGTTCATCGAGAACAATGCTCTTTCAGTTTTAGTATGTGAAAGCATCAAAATTAATGCAGAGATAACACATTTACTAATTTCTTGAAATGAATTTGAACTGGCTGCTGCTTTTCATTGAAGACTTTCTTCCCATAATGAATCTTTCTGTGTTTTATTATTTATATCAACCAATTTATTTTTCTTTTACTAAATGGTATTCATCATTAGCTATTTCAGGTAGAACGGCCAATTGACATAGCTCGAGTGCATGGGGGAATTGTGTACAAACCCTGGTTTGTGTCTCTGAGAGGCTGCATGTTCCAAGTAAATTCAGTAGAATTTCTGGTTGCAATTCTTTTAACCATGTCGTAGCTCAGTCGATTAAGGCAGCGTCTGGGATGCTCTCAGACGCAGGTTCGAATTCTCGTCACGGCCCTTGTTGATTTGTTCATGAGTAGGAGTCCCTATGCTATGCATGATATACTTGAGTACTGTGAAATGACATGCTGCACATGTCATTTCTTGTTTTGGTAACGATAGACTGAGCAAGTTGGAGAAGATACAAAGTAAAGCCATTAGGATGACCAAGAAATGCTATGATTGAGATAATAAGGATGGAATTGAGTCTGAAGAGTATTGGGGATATAATTTCAGAGATAAATATAGCCTCTGTAGTTAGATTACTGAAAAGTGGGGGAGCTAATGAATTAATCCTCTCAATTCAAAAGATGGGAAGTAATGAACAATGTATGTTACATTATAATAAGAGAGCATATATTTGTACCTTATGTTCTAATGTAATAAAGTATGATGTTATTCCAAATTGTATTTCTTGGCCTATGAGGCAATTCACACCACCATGGGAAGATTGTAACGTAGAAGTCGTATTTATTCCCCCTGCAAGAGAAAACAAGTATGTATGAGATAGGAGAGCTGAGGGCAACATATGATTGCATAAATAGAAAATTACCTACAGAAAACACGCTACATGTATATTGTGATGGGGCAGTATCTAGGGATCGAAAGGCAGGATGTGGAGACTTGATTCGGAAGTGCACTGATCTCGGCACTGTAGATCCTGTTATTGGATGCTGTTTTGCTGACAATGATTCTTAAACGCAGGCTGAACTCCAAGGTGTATTAGCTGGATCAAGTTCAAGTACGTATACTGAGACAATAAAAATACATCTCAAAGGAATAGAGTAGCTTAAGCTATTTCTCTACCCCCTCCTCTACTTCATGTCCTTCAAGGGGACGCACAAATTCAGCGAGTACAAATCCACAAATCACAGTACAAGAATCATATTTAACATTGCAGGATAATGTAGTAAACACAGGATATAAGTGTTACACTCTTGGGGCAAAATGCTTGCAGCTTCTGAGTATTCTGTCTTATACCATTATCACACATCCAAACAATATGATATGGTACACTACTTATTTCCTTATTTCTGTAGTTATCAATAATTTTATACTAATACATAATGATCTGAGGTGTAGGCGTGCGACATACTTCATAATTTACACTCCCTATGTTTTTGACTGACATCAACACCGTATTACCACATATATTTGAATCCTACTCTTAATCTTATGTAAATTTATTCCTTGCAAGTAGACTTTCATCTATCATAAGTGAAGGAAGAATTTGTATATATTATTGCATAATTCATAAGTGTGTGTTACTGCTGTCCACCATTGTCATTCGCTTAACATATTGTTAATCCTCTTGGATCATCTTGATTTTTGTCTGTGTTTCAAAGCTACCTCACATACAACATCGACAACACAATCAGACCATCTGGTCACCGTTTGGTCTGGGAGACATCTCCCGTCACGCTGGGTGCAGTTGCACCTCCACAGATCTCCAGTATCATCTCTTGATATTGGTGATGGCTCAAAAGGGCCACCACTTACGAGCTATTCATGCCCGTGCCACCTTTTGGGTGGCTTCATCTTCGTCTTAACACATTCACAAGGGAGACATCTCCCGTCATGCAGGGTGCATTCGCACCTCCACAGATCTCCAGTATCAGCTCTTGATACTGGTAATGGCTTAAAATAGCCACCACTTACGGGCTATTTATGGCCGTGCCACCTTTTGGATTGCTTCATCTTCATCTTAACACATTCATAAGGGAGACATCTCCCGTCATGCAGGGTGCATTCGCACCTCCACAGATCTCCAGTATCAGCTCTTGATACTGGTAATGGCTTAAAAGGGCCACCACTTACGGGCTATTCATGCCCGCGCCACCTTTTGGGTGGCTTAATCTTCATCAATCAATCAATCGACAACACAATCGTGATCCAGCCGTGGACGAGGAAGGGTGCGTCTTGGGGCGCTCTAGAAAGTTATGAACTTGTGAATCAGTGACTTTGATGGAGGATGAAGAAGATTCCAGTACTTTTAAGGTCGCAATAACCAGGAGAAACAAACGAAAAACTGTGCGCAGAGAATATTGAACACACATAGAGAATATATTGAATAGAACACACACACACAGAATATATTGAAAGAATACACACACACACAATATTGAACACACACAGAGAATATATTGTTTTTAAGGTCAGAGCTACTCCACTTGACGGTCATGCTATCGGAAGAAGCAATACTTTAAAGGTCCTGAAGGACGTAACTGGCCTCAAACCCGCTGACATTAGTCAGGAAGGTGAAGATGTCGTGCTCTACTTTTCATGTGAGGAGGAGCTAGAAAAACTCCTCACTAACGATGCCATTCTTCGCAAAGAGCACTACCTGCATCCTTACTTCCCACGTCAGTTCCTGGCCGGAAGAACTGTTTTTACCAGCAGGACCAGCCGGTGGATCGCTGAGCGACCTCAACATCATATCATAAACAATATTGAGGACGAAAATCCAAACCTATCGGTATTCAACCTAGAGTTCTGCAACACCGACAAAACATCAATGAAGATTACGTTCACCACCATAGCTGTGGCCACCCAGGCTGCCACACAAGGATTCTACTGCTTCGGCCTAAAAATACCACCCCACCAAATAAAAAAGGAACGATACCATGAGATCCAGCAGTGCTTTAAGTGCTAAGAGCTCTCCCACCCGACCAACAAGTGTCAGCACCATGTCCAGAGGTGCAGCCTGTTCGCACTGGACCATCACTACTCCATATGCAAGGCAACAGTCCATCACTGCTTGCTCTGTGATGGCAATCACCCTGCAATTTCCTACCGCTGCCCCCGCAGACAGGAAAGCATCAAGGCCCAGGTTGAAGCCAAAAGAAACAACTCGTCTACCTCCTCGACCAGAGCCCCAAGCGTTCAACCCACCACCTTAGCTCTCACTAGTCGACCAGAAGACTTTCTGGTCCTACCAACATGTGGCTCCTCCCAGCAGGCGACACAGCCTTCTCATTGGGGACCCAAGGTCCCCAAGGTCCCACAGGCTCCTTCACAGCCCCCTGCATCACGTGCCCGCATTATCCCTGGTCTTCTTAAACTAGTGGAAAGGCTTGCAGGACCAGACAACCAGCGCTTTGTCAGTGAACTAAACGCATTATACATAGACAATGGCCTGGCCCCCATCATAGCCACTAGCGTAAATCTCACTGCCTCCTCTACCACTCCGGAGACTACCACCAGGACGACCATGTGGTCAACTTCAACACCGACTCCAGAACCGCCCATGACCCGGGCGACACAAACAGAGGTAATTCCTTCTCCAGCTCCCAACACTCCTACCATCACTATCTCAGCAGCCGCGCTAGCAGACGTGCTGTCTACAAACGATAACAGCACCACCAGCGCTCCTGAAATAGCTACAACCACTAATCAACGACACCTAAACCTACCTAAGGCTGCGAGGCGAAAGACAAAAACGCCCACTACGGAGGTTACGGACTCCTCAGACGAGGAAATCATAGTAGGAGCTCCACCGCCGCATCACAAATACGATACATACACGGTTCAAGACTTCCTCATGGAGGCCACGTCACCAAACTCTAACGACAGCACTGCTCAGCCAAAGTCGCAGGCAAAGAAAAAACGGAAAACCTAGAGGTCTACACTAACCCCACCAGCTCCATAACTGGTATAGCCAGCCCTCCAGGCTGAAAACCATCATGAAGACCCCCATCCATCGCCACATCTCTAGTATCAGCCACTGGTACAGATAATGGCTTTAAAGAGCCTCCACTTAGGGGCTCACCATAGCCCGTGCTACTGGAACATATCGTTCTGAGTAGCGAATCTTAAACAACAACAACAGGTAAGGGGTACCATTTCATTTGTATCAGGGCGCCACTTTCCCCTTACCTACAAACTTATAATGCAAATTTCTCACTTATCTGGCGACGATCTAGTCGCCGCATATATCAACAGACTCCCTGTATCTCAGAGAAGAATGACCATTTGGTCACCATTTGGTCCGGGAGACATCTCCCGTCACGCAGGGTGCAGCTGCGCCTCCACAGATCTCCAGTATCATCTTTTGATACTGGTAATGGCTCAAAAGGGCCACCACTTACGGGCTATTCATGCCCGTGCCACCTCTTGGGTGGCTTAATCTTCATCAATCAATCTCAGAGAATCAGTAGAGAAGGCTGATATGACTCTTAAAGCAGGCAAATGGAAAAAAATAGGAGAGGGCACCGTAATAATACTTATATATGTAACGTCCGTATATAGTGAATTAAATAAAAAAAGGATGGTGGGAGGAAAAAGTTGGCGAGTGAGGCATTGTTGAGGGAGTGGCAACGAGTGGCTGGCTGGTGTGTGGTGGTCACTCCTCGTTGTTTTTCGACTCCCAATATCAACTTAGTGGTTCGTTATGGTGAACAAAACATGCAGATACTTATATATAACCTGTGTATAGAGCGTAATAACAGCAAAACTCTTTGTTTATTGTTTTCAATGCTAGTTTCCTTAATAGATTTCAAATGATTCATTCACCTCTCTAAACACCACCGACGTATATTTATATACTTTATTTAGGCAATGTATGCAGGCACACATTCATTCATTCACGTAAAATAACGAATAAAATTGATATAGAATGTACTATAATTTGCAAAGCGACCAACCACCAAATGTCATTGTGAAAGTTAGTTTCATAATTAGCTTTGCAATACTTCATTTACCTCCCTAAACACCAACAATGAGTGAGTATTTCTATACTTGATAAAAGCGATCGATGGATTCCGCACACATTCACATATATTAAGCAATGAATTTGCTATAGTACCTACAGTACTCAGACTTCTCGAATTACTTACATCTTATTATATCTTAACTTTGTTGTTCATTCAACAATAGAGTCGTTTTCCAGGGAATGACGTTATGTTAGATGATGCATCGCCTCGCCTCGCATGGCATCGTATCGCATGTCATTGCATCGTATCGCATGTCATTGCATCGTATCGCATGTCATTGCATCGCATCGCATTGCATCGTATCGCATGTCATTGCATCGCATGGCATGGCATTGAATGGCATGGCATGGCGTCTCGTCTCGTCTCGCCTCGCTCCACCCAGCCCCGCCTCGCCTCGCCTCACTCCACCCAGCCCCGCCTCGCCTCGCCTCACTCCACCCAGCCTCGCCTCGCCTCACTCCACCCAGCCTCGCCTCGCCTCACTCCACCCAGCCCCGCCTCGCCTCGCCTCACTCCACCCAGCCCCGCCTCGCCTCGCCTCACTCCACCCAGCCCCGCCTCGCCTCAGGTTTGTGAAAACAATATATCAACCAAAGTGTTAGATGTGAAAAAAAAAGTCGTGATATATATACAAAAATGTATTAGTTGGCGCGTAATAGTGCTTTTCGTTTTCTGTTATGGTATCAGAGAGAAAACGTCTCCTATTTATATTATTTGAGGAGCGTTGGCGATAACAGGCCCCTTGCACTTCTAATTCGTTATTGTCCTTTTCAAAAGCTGTAGCTACCTTAAGACACATGACAAACGGAGGCTTTTGTATTAGAGTTGAACGCTATACTCCCTGGCCAGGAGCGAATTCGTGAAACGCCACACGAGTCTGTTTACCACTTCGCCGCCAGTTACATATTCACTATTCATGAAGGAAACCATGCAACCATGCCTCCTATCGCTTCTCGGCCGTCTGGCTAAGATCAATGTGCCTTGAGCCAGGTGCTGGAGGACGAACATAGCCTATGTTCACATTGATTGTGTTGTCGTCCGCACGCCCGTTTTTACGGAGTTTAATGGGGCAACACAATCAATGTCTGTCTCTGTCCCAGCCACGGCCTCGTGCTTCTGTCCCTTGTGATGGATCCACGACGACCCTCGAGGCTGACGGTCCCGTGGGTGGAGGAGGACCAAACCCTGCAGGCAGCAACCCAGGTCGCTGCCCATAGGCAAAACCCACATTACCCACACCACACCGGCCGCCTGAATGATGCTCCAGGGACGACGGCGGGACCCGAGGTCGACCTTGGTGAGTCGGCCTCAGTATTCAAGATGGACCACGACTCGAGGACGACTGCCTGCCCTGATGTGAAAGTGGAAGATGACGACTCCAGTGACGATGACTGTCTGGTGATCGACCTGGACGAATCGACTGAATGGATGACGACGACCGCTGGCCACGAGGTCGCCCTTGGCGAGGCGGCCTCAAGGAGGACCATACTCCCCCACTCTGGGGTCAGTCTTGGGAGGCTGGCTCGGAGTGGGGTCGACGCTAGAGGCAGAGACGCGGGGGTCAGCGCTGTGAGACTGACCCATTCTACAGACAACACCGAGGTCGCCCTTGGCGAGGCGGCCTCGAGGAGGACCTTACTCCCCCGCCCTGAGGTCAGTCCTGTGCGGCTGGCTCAGGGTGGGGTCGACGCGCGAGGTGAGGACGTGGAGGTGAGGCTTCCCCGTGACTCTACTAGCAACATTGGGGTCGCCCTTGGCGAGGCGGCCTCGAGGAGGACCACACTCCCCCACCCTGGGGTCAGTCTTGGGAGGCTGGCTCTGGGTGGGGTCGACTCGAGAGACGACGGGAAGGAGGCCGGCGCTACGAGGCCAGCCCATGACGCTACCGGACGCCCCGAGGTCGCCCTTGGCGAGGCGGCCTCGAGAGGGACCCCTGTTGGGACCACCTTTGGCAGGACGAACCCGGGGGCCAGCAATGTGGAACTGGTCCCTGATGTGACAACCATCACCAACGATGCCAGCCCCGAGGACGACCCTGGTATATGGACATCATGGACGACTCCATCCAGGACGCCGTTCTACAGTTTTACATCTGGGGTAGGATTCAGCGACTTAATCACATCAGCTCCTGGGATCGGCTCCAGCGACCTGGCCAGTAAGCCCAGATTAGCAAGCGCTCTCCACCTGAGGTCCAGCTCGACGCCTGCGTATCTGGGGGTCGGCACCAGCGACGCAAGCCACGGGGTCGGCTCCAGCGACACTAGCCCTAGGACTGGCTCTACCAACAAGCACTTGAGGGCTGGTGCCTGCAATACACCCCTGAGGGCAGGCCCTGGCAGTGCCAAGACATCTACCACCAGGGCCAGGGAGTCTGGCCCTAGCTTCGGTGCGGGGCAGACGTGTTGAATCGGCGCTGCAGCAGTTGGTGTTGTTTGCTCGTTTCGGCTGGTTGGGGGCGGGTGTGTGTCTGCTCGCCTGTGCTGACGTGGCGTTACGATGGGGGTCCCTCTACCCCCAGTCGTCCGGGCTCAGTCTGTGGGACTAGAGTTCTCTGTGCGGGCTGGTTACCCGGAGATTGCCCTGGCTTGTGAACTGCTCTCTGTCCCTGTGTTTGCGATTTATGGGGTCGAGTTGGTAACGGCCCGTAGGACCATTGTGAAGTTCACAGAGGAGGCGGCGTATCGCGATTTTCTCCGGCGATACGAGGGGCGGACACTGCCCCTGCCGGATGGTGCGGGCACTGTCACCCTCTCGGATAGAAGTGGTGCACTTACTTACATCAGTGTGCATGGGGCTCCCTTGGAGTTTCCAGAGGCTCTGCTACGGCGGTATTTCGGGCGGTTTGGCGCAGTTATTAGTGTGAGAGTGAACGTGGTGTCTTCTAGTCCTCTTAAGGGTGTGAGGTCTAACATTCGCACCCTGGGCATGAGACTCCGGGCGGATATTCCGTCCTCTGTGCGCCTTATGGGGTACAACGTTCGGGTGTTTTACGCCCGTCAGCCGCGGACTTGTTATCGTTGTGGTCTTTTGGGCCATCAGGCTGCTGACTGTTCTGCGCCTCCTGTTGCACCAGTGAACCTCTTCAGTGAGGAGGATTTTCCGCCCCTTCCTGTGGGGGATGATTCGGTGGGTATGGACGTCTCTTCGGCTGAGGAGGTGCCCTCTGTAGCAGCTGTTGCTCCGCCTGTTGCGGACCCTGTTGTTGCCGCATCTCTTCCAGAGGTTGGGTCCTCGCCTAGTGCTCCGGCTGATGTCCCTGCGCCTCTTCCGCCTGCCGTTTGCTCAGACCCCTCGTCTTCCAGTTCTTCCTCTGCTGTGTCTGTCCCGGTCCCTGCACCCTCGCCGTCTGTCCCGGCTGTGCTGGGAGATGAGGTGGATCCGGAATTCCCTCCTGTGCCTGGCCTGGTGCCCCGTGTGGTTGAGGAGGCTGCCGTGCTGCGGCGTGCGTCGGTTCGCTCGGTTGGTGCTGCGCGGGTTGCTGAGTCTGCCTCCGGGTCTGATGATGTGCGGCCCGAGCCTAAGCGTTCCCGGCGTTCTTCTGTGTGGGCTGATGTTGGCGAATTCGACGAGTGTCGTCCTTCCGGTGACGGTGGGGTGGCTCCGGATGTGGTGCACACTACGGTGGTGGCGGAGGTACACTTGCCTGAGGATGCCGGTGCCGGCGTTTCGGCCTTCACTTCTGGTCCGGTGTCCGAGGGTCCTGCTTCAGGTGCGTTGCCTGCGTCGGATGGCTCCGGTTCTTCGTGGGCGGTGGTTCCCCCTGCTGTAGTTGATGGTGAGCGGGGTGGCCTGGTGGTGATGTTGAGAAAGGATGCTCGCTCTGGATGTTCTGTGGCCCCTTCCTCGTTACCCGTTTCCTCGGCAGCGGTCTTGCCGCCTCTTCCGTTTCCTGCAGTCCCTTCCGTGTCTCCTGCGGTATCCGTGGAAGTGCTATCGTCTCAGCGTCCGACACCTGCTCCGATGGCAAAGGCGTGGCAGGCTCGGCGTCCCTCGTCCGCTTCTCCGGTGTCGTCTGCTTCCTCGAAGGGCGTGGTTGGCGCTCCCCAGCCTCGTTATGCGACTTGCGTCAGTGACCTTAGACATTGGCCGATGCCGCCGGATATAGATGTTCCTGAGTTTATGAAACCCGCTCGAGCGCGGGGGATCAAAAACCCTACCGACCTTGAAGATCTCGTCTGGGAAGCTTACAAGTCGAAATATCCTTGTGAGCTGTTCCCGGAGAAGTACGTTTCTCCCGATGTTCCTCGCAAGTGATTTCTATGTATTTTGTGTTGCCTGGTTGTAGGGTGTGTATGTGAGTGGGTGGGGTGGGTATTGTTTCCCGGTTCCTGCGTGCTCCGGTTTGTTTTGTGTTTTTTTTTGTATGGCTCGTGGGGGGGTGTGCGGTTCCTATGCGTTTGTGTGTTCGGTTGTGGATGTCGTGTGCGCTTGTTTGTCATATTGTGTGCCCTTTAGGCTGTTGGCGTGTGCTCTTTGTTATGTTTTGCCTTCCGTTTGTTAAGGTCGGATCTGTTTTCTTTATTGTTATTGTCCTTATTCTTGTATGTTTCTCGCCTCTCTGTATGTATTTGAGGTGTTAGCAGGCTTGTTTTGTGTGCATTTTGTCCTGGGGTTTTCCCTTATGTTTGTATTACACTGTGTTACTAATTGTGTATTGTTTGTATATGCATTTTTGTTTTGTGGTCAGCCCTTCTGGCTGGTCTTCTATTGATTTGTTCCTTTGTCCTTGTACATATGTGTGCTTTGTACTTTTGTTCTATGTTATATTTGTTCTGTTTTTCTTGTACATTATACGCATGCTTGCATGTAAAAATAAAAAAAAAAAAAAAAAAAAAACTTCGCCGCCAGTTACATATTCACTATTCATGAAGGAAACCATGCAACCATGCCTCCTATGCTTCTCGGCCGTCTGGCTAAGATCAATGTGCCTTGAGCCAGGTGCTGGAGGACGAACATAGCCTATGTTCACATTGATTGTGTTGTCGTCCGCACGCCCGTTTTTACGGAGTTTAATGGGGCAACACAATCAATGTCTGTCTCTGTCCCAGCCACGGCCTCGTGCTTCTGTCCCTTGTGATGGATCCACGACGACCCTCGAGGCTGACGGTCCCGTGGGTGGAGGAGGACCAAACCCTGCAGGCAGCAACCCAGGTCGCTGCCCATAGGCAAAACCCACATTACCCACACCACACCGGCCGCCTGAATGATGCTCCAGGGACGACGGCGGGACCCGAGGTCGACCTTGGTGAGTCGGCCTCAGTATTCAAGATGGACCACGACTCGAGGACGACTGCCTGCCCTGATGTGAAAGTGGAAGATGACGACTCCAGTGACGATGACTGTCTGGTGATCGACCTGGACGAATCGACCGAATGGATGACGACGACCGCTGGCCACGAGGTCGCCCTTGGCGAGGCGGCCTCAAGGAGGACCATACTCCCCCACTCTGGGGTCAGTCTTGGGAGGCTGGCTCGGAGTGGGGTCGACGCTAGAGGCAGAGACGCGGGGGTCAGCGCTGTGAGACTGACCCATTCTACAGACAACACCGAGGTCGCCCTTGGCGAGGCGGCCTCGAGGAGGACCATACTCCCCCGCCCTGAGGTCAGTCCTGTGCGGCTGGCTCAGGGTGGGGTCGACGCGCGAGGTGAGGACGTGGAGGTGAGGCTACCCCGTGACTCTACTAGCAACATTGGGGTCGCCCTTGGCGAGGCGGCCTCGAGGAGGACCACACTCCCCCACCCTGGGGTCAGTCTTGGGAGGCTGGCTCTGGGTGGGGTCGACTCGAGAGACGACGGGAAGGAGGCCGGCGCTACGAGGCCAGCCCATGACGCTACCGGCCGCCCCGAGGTCGCCCTTGGCGAGGCGGCCTCGAGAGGGACCCCTGTTGGGACCACCTTTGGCAGGACGAACCCGGGGGCCAGCAATGTGGAACTGGTCCCTGATGTGACAACCATCACCAACGATGCCAGCCCCGAGGACGACCCTGGTATATGGACATCATGGACGACTCCATCCAGGATGCCGTTCTACAGTTTTACATCTGGGGTCGGATTCAGCGACTTAATCACATCAGCTCCTGGGATCGGCTCCAGCGACCTGGCCAGTAAGCCCAGATTAGCAAGCGCTCTCCACCTGAGGTCCAGCTCGACGCCTGCGTATCTGGGGGTCGGCACCAGCGACGCAAGCCACGGGGTCGGCTCCAGCGACACTAGCCCTAGGACTGGCTCTACCAACAAGCACTTGAGGGCTGGTGCCTGCAATACACCCCTGAGGGCAGGCTCTGGCAGTGCTAAGACATCTACCACCAGGGCCGACCCCAGCGACGACTCCCAGACAGCCACAGTTCCGGAGACTGGCTCGGGGGTCGGCGCCAGCGACACTCGCCCAGAAACCGACTCCACCAGCAAGCCCTGTAGGGCTGGTGCCTGCAATGCACCCCTGAGGGCCAGCTCTGGCAATGCCAAGACATCGACTACCAGGGCCGACCCCAGCGACGACTCCCAGACAGCCATAGTACAGGGGACTGTTCTGGGGGTCGGCACCAGCGACACGAGCCCAGGAACAGAGGCCACCAACAAGCCCTTAAGGGCTGGTGCCTGCTATACACCCCTGAGGGCCGGCCCTGGTAATGCCAAGACCCCCAGACAGCCACAGTTCAGGGGGCTGTTTCGTGGGTCGGCGCCAGCGACGACCGTGACTTCTGGGACAGCCCTCTCTCCCAAAGGCCCCGAAACAGGCAATACACATTCAGGAGAGTCCACAATGAGTCTGACGACAGTAACGACAGTCAGGACGCCCAAACAATGAGCCAGGAGATCAACGGGCTCCTGAACCAAGCGAGAATTTTTTTTTTTACATGCAACTTAAATACAATAAAAACAACACAGAATACAGAACAGAACAAAAGAAAATAATAGACCACCGGCCAGAAGGGCCGACAGCATTTCACAATAAACCACAAACATGATAAAGGCATAGAAAAATACAGCATACAACAAGGCACAAAGTAGAATACAATGGCAAACAAGCAAGCACAGTAACATCACAAAACAAAACCGTCATAAAACAAAACATACATCAAAGGCACAACAGGGAACATAACAGTACAATCACAATACATACCAAACAAAACATAAAGAACAAACACGTACAACAGGTAAAGCACGCCATAACAAACTGAAGGCAAAACAAAATGGCACAACCGAACAAAGAGCACTCGCCAACAGCCTGAAGGGCACACAATATGACATACACAAGCGCATACGACATCCACAACCGAACACACAAATACACAGGAACCACACACCCACCCACCAGCCATACAAAGAAAACCTACAACATACACCGGAGCACGCAGGAACTGGGAAACAAAACCCACCCCACCCACTCACACACACACACACACACACACACACCCCATCCTCACCGCACACAACAGGAAACACAGAAATCATTTGCGAGGAACAGCGTGAGAAATGTACTTCTCCGGGAAAACAGCGGAAGGATACTTCGCCTTGTAAGCCTCCCAGACCAAATCTTCAAGGTCGGTAGGGTTTTTGATCCCCCTCTCCCGAGGGGGTATCATAAACTCAGGAACATCGATATCGGGCGGCATCGGCCAACGCCCGAGGTCACTGACACAAGTCGCATAACGAGGCCGAGGAGCGCCATCCACGCCCATCGAGGAAGCAGACAACACTGGAGAGGCGGCCCTCGAAGCAGACGACACTGGAGAAGCGGACGAGGGCCGCCGAGACTGCCACGCCGGCGCACACATAGGAGCAGGGGCCGGACGACGAGACTGTAGCACCTCCATGGATACCGCAGGAGACACAGAAGAGACTGCTGGAGACGGAAGAGGCGGCAAGACCGCTGCCGAGGAAACGGGTAACGAGGAATGGGCCACAGTACTCTCAGAGCGAGCATCCTTTCTCAACACCATCACCAGGCCATCCCGCTCACCACCAGCCACAGCAGGGGGAACCACCCCCCACGAAGAACCGGAGCCACCCCTCGCAGGCGACGCACCTGAAGCAGGACCCTCGGACACCAGGCCAGGAGGGAAGGCCGAAACGCCGGCACCGGAATCCTCAGGCAAGTGTACCTCCGCCACCATCGTAGTGTGCACCACATCCGGAGCCACCCCACCGTCAACGGAAGGACCACACTCGTCGAAGTCGCTGTTACGGACCCGAGCCCGACGTCCGAGCACGGAGCAGTGACGACCGCGCCATCTATGGGTCAGCTCCCGAAACCCACTCCAAATGGACGACGAAACCTGGTGAGGACGAGGTGTACTGGCCACGAGGGCCAGTTTCCAGTCCTGTTCAGCTCTCAACACAGCCGCTGATGACCTCTGGTGAGTGGTGATCAGACGACAACGCCATCTATGGAGTGGATAGGTGGGCGTTTGTGTCTGAGCCTGTAAGTGAGGTGCTTTAGTGTGTCCCTGTTATTGATGATGTGTCTGCTTACAGAGTCGACCTGGGACTGCTGTAAGGGAAGTTGAGTCAGTCTACCCAAGGCAGCCGTCCCCACACCAAGTGCTTTGCTGCAGCAGCTGTGAGTCGCCTCCCGGAGGAACACTGTGGTGTTACCCTGCCAGTGAAGTGGCAGTTGAAGGATTGTCGTACCCGGGACTGACTGGTGGAGACGATTGACCACTGGGGTATTGTGGACAGGAGAGTGATCTGTGGTATCACACGAGGCTCCTGACTAGGGCGCTACCCTAGTATCGCTCGTGGAGTGGCCTGACCAGCGTTGCTGATCCGGAACCTGCCAGCAGTCTGCTGGACTTGTGGTTGACGGCCTCCACGGCGGTGCCCCCAGTGGAACTGTATTTTGGCTGGCCTGTGGCCGGGGTAGACTCAGCTTTTCGAAGGATTCGTCGAGAGGCCACGACAGCACCGAGAAGATCCAGGGTCTTCAGAAGAAGACGACAGTGTAAATAAGTGTTTATACCCCACCCCCTGTGTAATCTTCTTATATATATTTATTGGTGAAGGTGTTAATTATAATATTAAGTTTTTGCCTTTCTTTCCCTTCCCCCTTTAATTTACTTGCGTTACGGATCACATCCCTTGAAAGCCACTACTGGCTAGGGGCCGGATACCCTTCATCTAACAACAACAGAGTAAGAACCCAGTTGCGTCCCGAGAGGGCCGTAACATAATTGGCATCCCCAGCGGGATCCGTCCCCTTGTTAAGTATGTTTGACAGGGGTGGTGAAGTGGCGTAATCCCTGTAAATAATTCCCCCTGTGTGTGACTATTGGGACGTTATACGTCCTGTGCGGTGCTCAGAGTGACTAAGTGCGATATTGTGCAGTGTGGTGCTCGCTGTGATTAAGCGATTAAGTGCAATATTGTGTAGTGCGGTGCTCGGCGTGATTCAGTGCAATATTGTAGAGCGAAGTGTTCGCTGTGATTCAGTGCAATATTGTGTAGTGCGGTGCCCAAAGTAATTACGTGCAATATTGGCAAGTGCAGTGTTTGGTGCGATAAAGTGCAATATTGGCGTAGAACAGTGCTCGGTGCGTTAAGTGCTAACGTGAAAGTGGTGTGTTAAGTGCTAGTTAAGTGTTCCATCTGTGACAATGGCAGAAAAAGCTACCATCGATGATCTGGACGATGTGCAGGCTTTTCTGAACAGAGAGGACTGTCTTGCCAGATTGAAATATCTGAGCAAACCGGAACTCGTACTGGTGAGTGCCTACCTGGAGATCAAGATCCGTGATAGTGATTCCCGTGTGGAGATCTTGTCCAAGGTTCACTGGCATTTGAAGGCAGAGGAGAAACAGGAAGACGAGGCACCAAGTACAAAAGAAAGTGAGGAAGTAGCTTCCACTGAAAAGGAAGATAAAGGCAGTGACATTGACAGTGATGCAGGTGAGCTGAATATTAGCTTTCTTACAGTCAAAATGCGTGCCTTAGAGATAAATCGTGAGATAGAATGGAAGAAATTAGAAATGGAACGAGAATTAAAAGAGAAAGAATTGGCGATGAGGCGTTTAGAACTGGAAAGAGAAGAAAGAAGAGAAGAACGAGAAAGAAGAGAAACGAGAAAGAGAAGAACGAGAGAGAGAAAGAGAAGAACGAGAAAGAGAAGAGAAACGAGAAAGAGAAGAACGAGAAAGAAAAGAGAAACGAGAAAGAGAAGAGCGAGAAAGAGAAGAGAAACGAGAAAGAGAAGACCGAGAAAGGGAAGAGAAACAGCGAGAGAGAGAAGAAAAAGAAAGACAGAGACAACATGAACTAGAAGTATTGCGGTTAGGTGGTGGTCGGAGGCAAACAACGGACACCAGTAGTTTCGATCCGGTAAGGAACATCAAAATGGTCCCAAAATTCAACGAGAGGGAAGTTTCGAAGTTCTTCGCAGCCTACGAGAAAGTCGCTGCCTCTTTGGAGTGGCCAAGGGAGAATTGGGCCATCATGATACAGTCAGTCTTGACTGGGAAGGCCCAAATCGCCTACTCCACGTTATCCCTTGACGACTCCGGCGATTATGACAAGGTGAAGAAGGTCGTGCTCATGGCGTACCAATTGGTACCTGAGGCTTACAGGCAGAAGTTCAGGAACCTGAAAAAGACCTCAGAGCACACTTTCACCGAATTCGCCACTATCAAGGAGCGACTTTTCCAAGAATGGTGTGCCTCTCGGAAGGTGGAGACCAAAGAAGACCTCGAGCAGCTCATACTGTTAGAGGACTTCAAGGATTGTTTGTCTGGAGACCTGAAGATGTACTTAGAGGAGCAGCAGGTGGAGACCTTGAGTGCGGCAGCCACCATGGCTGAGGAATACATCCTGACGCACCGGCCTTCTGCTAAGTACGTCCCGAGGAATTACCCACGCCGGTTTGACAGACCTCATGACGAAGAGGAAAGACCCGTCCCACAAAGCGCTAAGAAGACGCCCCCAAGTAGCCCTCGAAGGACGAGTCCTAGCAGTCCGAAACACCGTAGTCCAAGGAGGAATGTGGTGTGCTGGACTTGTGGGCAGAAAGGGCATGTAGCTGCTATGTGCCGAGGCAGAAGAGGTAGCGGCGCACGTAGGGAAGTGATGATGATGAGCTGTGTAACACCACCAGCAGGAAGCCAGTCGGCGACTACGCAGGAAGAACCAAGTTTGTTCGCCCCTCACACTTCAAGCGGGTACGTAACGAGTGATCATACTGGTAGATCAGTTATAGTGCTCAGAGATAGTGGAGCAGCCCAGTCCCTGATCGTGAGAAGCTCGTTACCCGAGGGAATGAGTGTAGACGGGAGACAAAAGGTTATCCTGGTTGGGTTTCCTAGAACACAGTATATCGTCCCCTTAGTGCCGGTACATCTCGACTCACCTTATTTCAGCGGCACATGTGCGTTGGCAGTAGTCGATGCCTTGCCTATAGCTGGGATTGACGTGGTACTAGCCAACGACTTGGTGACAGGTTGGAGCAACAATCATCCCAAGGTCGCAGACGAGTCAGCCAGAACAGCAAGGTCGGAGGTAACGGCAGGCAGTGGTAATATCCAGGTAAAAACAGACCCGGATTTAAACATGTTTAATTTGTCCTCTCACCCGCAGATCGACAGTTTTCTAGCAGTGTCTCCTGACTCTTCTCCCGACAAGGAACATGTGGTTACGATAGCGGAAGCAACTGAGCAAGAAGAGAGGTCTTGTGTGCAAGCACCCACGGATACCAACGAGTCTGGAGCGAAGGCGGATGTGTACTTGCGGTATGGCAAGGTACAGCGTTCATTGAACCGGCCAGAGATTCCCCAGACGTCAGAGGTATGTGAGGTGTGTTCGAAAGGTCTAGTGCCCTCTTTGGTCCAAACCAGGCTAGTGGATATTGCCGGCTATGGACGTGACAGGCCCAAGAAGCTTACCCCTCAGTTGACCAAATGTTTCTTAGCGGTATTTTTGTTTCTTGTGTGTGTTCTGAGTAAGGACCAGTGGACGACCCAACGGATGGTGGCTCCCTTGAACATCGAGAAGAGGTCCCAGGGATTGGAGACGTGCACAGTGAGTGTTGCAGTCGAAGAAGGAACCTGGAAGGTGATGGTTGATACAGGAGGTACGACATATGATAATATGAGTGACTGTTTCCGACAGGTTGACACCCCCCGCGTGATTGCTGAGCCTGGATTCAGCATTATGCAGAACGTTGGTGGACTGGACGGTGGCAGAGCAGACATCATCTACGGTGTGCAAGCAGCTCTGTTGGAACTAGGTGTGGGCCTAGTAGGCAAGTGTGTAGTAAGTACTGACTTGCCCACTGTCGCTGTCACTCTGAATTATCAGACCCCTGTATTCCAGGTTCCTGTCTCCCTGAAGGACCGTCGGACCGGTACCAGAAATGCCGTCTGTGATCAGCCATCATCGGTGCCACGACACAAGGAAGCGTCAAGTCGCCCCACATCGTGTCTACACCGATCCTTACTCGAGAGATGTGAGATGATGCCCCTGCTTGACATCGCAGAGGAGGTGTGGAAAATTACGTCAGGCAGGTCATCGCCTGCCATTTTCAAGTTCCCTTTATGCCAGGGTGTCTCCTTAGGACAGTTCTGTGGACGAGACAGCCTCGCCGTTCCAGTTTACAGTATAAGTGAGTCCATTTGGAGTTGTGTCCCCGTACTAATTTGGTTTGTGTTTCTCTTTATAGAACCCTAACCCAAATTCCTTTTGGTGGGGAGGTGTTACGGACCCGAGCTCGACGTCCGAGCACGGAGCAGTGACGACCGCGCCATCTATGGGTCAGCTCCCGAAACCCCCTCCAAATGGACGACGACACCTGGTGAGGACGAGGTGTACTGGCCACGAGGGCCAGTTTCCGGTCCTGTTCAGCTCTCAACACAGCCGCTGCTGACCTCTGGTGAGGTGGTGCTCAGACGACAACGCCATCTATGGAGTGGATAGGTGGGCGTTTGTGTCTGAGCCTGTAAGTGAGGTGCTTTAGTGTGTCCCTGTTATTGATGACGTGTCTGCTTACAGAGTCGACCTGGGACTGCTGTAAGGGAAGTTGAGTCAGTCTACCCAAGGCAGCCGTCCCCACACCAAGTGCTTTGCTGCAGCAGCTGTGAGTCGCCTCCCGGAGGAACACTGTGGTGTTACCCTGCCAGTGAAGTGGCAGTTGAAGGATTGTCGTACCCGGGACTGACTGGTGGAGACGATTGACCACTGGGGTATTGTGGACAGGAGAGTGATCTGTGGTATCACACGAGGCTCCTGACTAGGGCGCTACCCTAGTATCGCTCGTGGAGTGGCCTGACCAGCGTTGCTGATCTGGAACCTGCCAGCAGTCTGCTGGACTTGTGGTTGACGGCCTCCACGGCGGTGCCCCCAGTGGAACTGTATTTTGGCTGGCCTGTGGCCGGGGTAGACTCAGCTTTTCGAAGGATTCGTCGAGAGGCCACGAGAGCACCGAGAACTTGGCACCGAGAAGATCCAGGGTCTTCAGAAGAAGACGACAGTGTAAATAAGTGTTTATACCCCTCCCCCTGTGTAATCTTCTTATATATATTTATTGGTGAAGGTGTTAATTATAATATTAAGTTTTTGCCTTTCTTTCCCTTCCCCTTTTAATTTACTTGCATTACGGATCACATCCCTTGAAAGCCACTACTGGCTTGGGGCCGGATACCCTTCCTCTAACAACAACAGAGTAAGAACCCAGTTGCGTCCCGAGAGGGCCGTAACAGAATTGGCATCCCCAGCGGGATCCGTCCCCTTGTTAAGTATGTTTGACAGGGGTGGTGAAGTGGCGTAATCCCTGTAAATAATTCCCCCTGTGTGTGATGATTGGGACGTTATACGTCCTGTGCGGTGCTCAGAGTGACTAAGTGCGATATTGTGCAGTGCGGTGCTCGCTGTGATTAAGCGATTAAGTGCAATATTGTGTAGTGCGGTGCACGGCGTGATTCAGTGCAATATTGTAGAGCGAAGTGTTCGCTGTGATTCAGTGCAATATTGTGTAGTGCGGTGCCCGAAGTAATTACGTGCAATATTGGCAAGTGCAGTGTTTGGTGCAATAAAGTGCAATATTGGTGTAGAACAGTGCTCGGTGCGTTAAGTGCTAACGTGAAAGCGGTGTGTTAAGTGCTAGTTAAGTGTTCCATCTGTGACAATGGCAGAAAAAGCTACCATCGATGATCTGGACGATGTGCAGGCTTTTCTGAACAGAGAGGACTGTCTTGCCAGATTGAAATATCTGAGCAAACCGGAACTCGTACTGGTGAGTGCCTACCTGGAGATCAAGATCCGTGATAGTGATTCCCGTGTCGAGATCTTGTCCAAGGTTCACTGGCATTTGAAGGCAGAGGAGAAACAGTAAGGCGAGGCACCAAGTACAAAAGAAAGTGAGGAAGTAGCTTCCACTGAAAAGGAAGATAAAGGCAGTGACATTGACAGTGATGCAGGTGAGCTGAATATTAGCTTTCTTACAGTCAAAATGCGTGCCTTAGAGATAATTCGTGAGATAGAATGGAAGAAATTAGAAATGGAACGAGAATTAAAAGAGAAAGAATTGGCGATGAGGCGTTTAGAACTGGAAAGAGAAGAAAGAAGAGAAGAACAAGAAAGAGAAGAGAAACGAGAAAGAGAAGAACGAGAGAGAGAAAGAGAAGAAGCCTGCCAGCAGTCTGCTGGACTTGTGGTTGACGGCCTCCACGGCGGTGCCCCCAGTGGAACTGTATTTTGGCTGGCCTGTGGCCGGGGTAGACTCAGCTTTTCGAAGGATTCGTCGAGAGGCCACGAGAGCACCGAGAACTTGGCACCGAGAAGATCCAGGGTCTTCAGAAGAAGACGACAGTGTAAATAAGTGTTTATACCCCTCCCCCTGTGTAATCTTCTTATATATATTTATTGGTGAAGGTGTTAATTATAATATTAAGTTTTTGCCTTTCTTTCCCTTTCCCTTTTAATTTACTTGCGTTACGGATCACATCCCTTGAAAGCCACTACTGGCTTGGGGCCGGATACCCTTCCTCTAACAACAACAGAGTAAGAACCCAGTTGCGTCCCGAGAGGGCCGTAACAGTCGCCAACTTCAGCCCACGCAGAAGAACGCCGGGAACGCTTAGGCTCGGGCCGCTCATCATCAGACCCGGAGGCAGACTCAGCGGCCCGCGCAGCACTAGCCTGGCGAACCGACGCACGCCGCAGTACGGCAGCCTCCTCAACCACACGGGGCACCAGGCCAGGCACAGAAGGGAACGCTGGATCCACCCCAGCTCCCAGCACAGCCGGAACAGACGGCGAGGGTGCAGGGACCGGGACAGACACAGCAGAGGAAGAACTGGAAGACGAGGAGCCCGAGCAAACTGCAGTCAGAAGAGGCTCAGGGACACCAGCCAGAGCAGGCGGAGCACTAGGCGAGGACACAACCTCCGGAAGAGATGCGGCAACAACAGGCGGAGCAACAGCTGATACAGAGGGCACCTCCTCAGCCGAAGAGACGTCCACACCCACCGAATCATCCCCCACAGGAAGGGGCGGAAAATCCTCCTCACTGAAGAGAGTCACCGGTGCAACAGCAGGCGCAGAACAGTCAGCAGCCTGATGGCCCAAAAGACCACAACGATAACACGTCCGCGGCTGGCGGGCGTAAAACACCCGAACGTTGTACCCCATAAGGCGCATAGAGGACGGAATATCCACCCGGAGTCTCATGCCCAGGGTGCGAATGTTAAACCTCACACACTTAAGAGGACTAGAAGACACCACGTTCACCCTCACACTAACTACCGCGCCAAACCGGCCGAAATACCACCGTAGCAGAGCCTCTGGAAACTCCAAGGGAGCCCCATGCACACTGTTGTAAGTAAGTGCACCACTTCTATCTGAGAGGGTGACAGTGCCCGCACCATCCCGCAAGGGGTAGTGTCCGCCCCTCGTATTGCCGGAGAAAATCGCTATACGCCACCTCCTCCATGAACTTCACAATCGCCCTACGGGCCGTTACCAACTCGACCCCATAAATCGCAAACACAGGGACAGAGAGCATTTCACAAGCCAGGGTAATCTCCGGGTAACCAGCCCGCACAGAGAACTCTAGTCCCACAGACTGAGCCCGGACAACAGGGGGTAGAGGGACCCCCATCGTAACGCCACGTCAGCACAGGCGAGCAGAGACACACAGAGAACGACATTCAACAGGATCAAGACAAAAGGTCGCCACCCCGCAACCCAGCACCTGAACCAGCACCTCAGCGCCCTGATACCCTACCCCCCACACCCATTAACCCCATCCCTGAACCTGCACAACCACCCGCCTCACCTATTCCTTTCTCCCCAGTACCATCCCCCACCCATCATCCCCAGCAATCCTACCCCTTCTCCAACGCCCACAGCCTCACGGACCCCCCCCCCCCCTCTATCACCCATTGTGATACAGGTTCCTTTTCCCCAACATCCCTCTCCTACCCATCCCGATCCCCCAGGGCCTGAGGACGAAGACCGGGCCTCCCCAGAGGCTAGCGGTGAGGATAACAATGATGACCAAGGGTGTGATGAATCACAAATACACGACAACGGTGATGAGGCAGTACAGCTGGAACAAGAACAAGACGAAGCTGACCAGCCAGAACAACAACCAGATGAGGCAGCCCAAGATTGGGCACTAGAATCCTTCTACGCTCCACTGCTGGAATTGCTACGCTCCCCGGACTGGGACGAGTTCTCAAGCCTCCTGAAAGAAATTACAGAGGCGGTTCAAGCCCACTGCAACATCCGGATAGATGACAATAGACCAGCACCCTCAGCCATCGATGTCAACGACTGCAAGGCGATCCAACGCCTTTACAGAAGAAACCGACGAAGGGCAGTAAGGCTGATCACATCAGGGGAAAGTAGCCGTTGTGATATCCCCTGTGAGATCATAGAGAGGCACTTTTCGGAGGTGTTGGCCGCTCAACCACCAATAGGAGACCCAGTAACACTCCAATCCATCCCTGAAGCGCAGGAAGATCGCGCCGAAATTAACCTGGACCCAATCAGAGAAGGGGAAGTGGAGGTCAGGCTTATGAGAACAGAAAACAGTGCCCCAGGAAACGACAGAATCACCTACAGACTCTGGAAGCAGGCTGACCCTGACTGTAAGGTGATCGCAGCGATCTTCAACATATGCCTGCAACAGAAGAAGATCCCCCAGGATTGAAAGACGTCACGGACCATCCTCATACCCAAGGATGGTGACCCACAAGATTTCAACAACTGGCGGCCTATTGCCCTGTGTAGAACAATTTACAAGTTGTATACAGGAGTCCTGGCTGCACGACTAAGAAAATGGATTGAACAAAATCAAGCCCTCTGCTCTGCGCAAAAAGGATTTATGGCCTCAGACAGGGTCCTTGAGCACAATTACATTATCCAGCACTACCTTGACGAGGCACGTGACAGCAATAAAGATATTTGCATGGCGTCACTTGACCTCACAAACGCCTTTGGTTCCGTACCCTTAGAGCTCATAGACGCCTCCCTCACACGGATGGGCATGGGAGCAGACTTTGTAACGGTGATCCAGGGCATCACAAGAGGAAATTCCACCAAAATCCAAACTGCGAGCGGTGAAACGAATGATATCCCGGTTGACTGTGGGGTCAGGCAGGGATGCCCAATCAGTTGCCTATTATTCAACATCGCCATTGAACCAATACTGAGGACGATCATCAACGCCGGACTACAAGCAGACCCAGATCTCAAGCATCCCTGCCTTGCCTACGCAGATGATATAACCCTGCTCTCCAGGACAGCGGAAGGCCTACAGAACCTCATTAACATCACCTCTGCAGCCTGTGAAGAATTGCATCTCAAACTCAACTCAAGGAAATGCTCGTCAATGCACATGTCTGGGCGACAACCAAGGGGAATGCGAAACTCCATATTTACGATAGGGGAATTGCAAATTTGCAGCAGACAAGATGGGGAGGAAACCAAATTCCTAGGCAGACCAGTAGGTTTCCACCTCCTCCTGAACGCGAACGCAATCGAAGAGTTTAAGCAACTAGGCGTAGCCATAATGACAAGCAAATTGGCTCCCTGGCAGAGGATCAATGCCCTGAAGTCCTTCGTCTTCCCAACAACTGTGTTCGCCATGAGAACTTGGCAACTGAGAAAGGGAGATTGGCAGGAACTGGATGACCGACTACGACCATTAATAAAAGAAACCCTATACCTGCCACAGCGGGCAACCAATGGATACCTGTATGGAAAGAGTGCAGCAGGCTCGTGCGGCATACCCCTCACCGCAGAAGACTCTGACATATTCATCATAGACTCGGCATTCAAACTGCTCACCACGTCGGATCTAGAGACGAGGAATAATGCCAGAGACGACTGCAAGAGAGTAACGTCACGAAGAATTCGCCAGGAAGCCACTCTAGAAAACGTGTGCCAGTATCTCTCAAAAGACGACTTGGAACAGAGACCCTCTGGACATGAGACGCTCTGGTCAAGAGCCCGCAACTCGTCGGGAAGAATGAAAACCAAGTGATCCACAAACGGAGATACGTTGGAAGTCTGCTGTGGGGAGAGAACCATGTCTCACAAGGAAAGAAGGTTGGTCGCAAGGAACATAAGGAACCATCACAGAGGCCTTCGCAACGACAGCCTGAGAAGCAAGCCAGATCAGGGGAAAGTAATGGAGCAAGTTGGGAAAGAGCGAGCCTCGTCCGCATTTATTAGAGATGGGGCTTTCACCACCTTTGCTGACTGGCGTTTCATTCACAGGGCACGTCTAAATCTTCTACCTCTAAACGGGGCCCGCCGGTTCAACATCAACGAGGACCAACGGTGTAGAAGATGTCGCCACCAGAACGAGACGCTACCCCATGTCATTAACCATTGCCTGAGAATATCAAATGCGATGATCCAGCGACACAACGCGTTGGTCGATCGCATCCTGAAGGCCTCGGAAGGAAGACACTGGAAAGTCATATCCACTAATCAACAAGTCCCAGGAACGAACAATGTGCTAAGACCGGACATTGTTCTAGAGAAGAACGGAGAGGTGATGCTGATTGACGTCACTTACCCCTTCGAAAATGGACCAGACGCCTTTGCAGAAGCAAGACTGGGAAAAGAAGAAAAGTATGCCGAGCTAGCAGCGATAATGAGACGGACCTACTGGCAGGCCACAGTATATGCCTTCATTGTAGGATCGCTCGGGTCATACTACCCAAAGAATGACAAGCCAATGAACAGGCTGGCCTCTAGAAAATACCAGAGGCTGTTCAGAAGGCTGTGCGTGAGCGACACCATCCGGTGGTCACGAATGATGTATATAGAGCACATCACAGGCGCCCGCCAATATTAGTTTACATGGCTGTACCTTTTTCTCATTTCAGGAATTTATATATATATCACATCTGTTTTGAGTTTTTTAATGGCACACAGTATGTAACTAATTGTCATATTCTAAAAGACACGATGTAAATAAAGATCCCATAATAACCCATGTATTCAAATGTATAGTGTAATCTATGTAAACTTATGTAAACCATTAAGCAATTTCCACAATATGTACCCATGCACCCTTGTGAAGACACAAGGCTATTGTAAACACTCTGTAAAACATTCTTCAATAAAAAATAAAATCTGTTCTTATCAGCTTAATATCTGATACGATCCGCATGTGGGATCCTCGATATTAAACTGATTTTTGCAACATGGCGAAGTGCTAGGAGCTTGCTCCACCTTTGCCGCGGATCGGCCCGGTATTACAGTACCTCTAGGATCGGTCCACTCCCTTCGGGGAGACCAAAAACAACCCTATCAACTAGTCAAAATCAAGTAGGAGACGATGATGTTAATTGGTTATGTATGTACATTAATGAATCGTGTTAATTTGATTTGCAGTAATTACTTCACACCAGCCAGCATCGTATGAGGAAAAAGCCTTGGAGCGAGCAGCAGCAGTGAGTCGAGTCCGGGTTTGATGGGTCGAAGCCAAACAACTGCAATGAGTTAGAGGAAGGAAGGAAGGAAGGAAGGAAGGAAGGAAGGAAGGAAGGAAGGAAGGAAGGAAGGAAGGAAGGAAGGAAGGAAGGAAGGAAGGAGAAAGAAGGTGAGTGAGGTGAGTAATATCATTTAATATCTTTAGATTAAAGATTATGTGATTGGCAAATACGATGGGGAAGAAAAGAAGTTGATTTTATGAATGGGGGGTTGCCGGTTAGTGCAATATTAATTGATTTTTTTTTGTTTTCTGAGATAGGTTATATAGGGTGAAGTTTTTCTCTATTTATATAAGTGTGGAAACTGGTTTAGGTAGCTTAGTGGTTTGTTATGAAAAGGCTGGTAGAAATTGGTTTAATAGTGTTTGCGTTTAGTGGAGAACTGGATTTGGTATTTAAATGGCATCTAATATGACGTGGTCATTGTGCAAATAAACTCTAAATCAACGGGTTTACTATGATGGAGAACCTAACTATAATAGTTACCCATTGTTGGCATGCTCTTCTTTTTTTACGGAATTACTCACTCTTCCTTGTGAGTGAGTGAGGGAGGGAGGAAGGGAGGGTGGAGAGTGTGTATCTAACACTCGGAATTCCTTAGTCGGCTTTGACGGCGAAATTATATTCACACACACATCAAGATTAGACGTTTATCTATTTCATTTACCATTGCTGCAATGTACCAATACGCAATAAAGGCGAAATTCGAGGTGAGATGGAAGGAGGTGTTGCTTTGGTGTGGTCTCACACGGCAACTCAACGATCGTTTGCCATTTCCACGCTTGCCTGCCAGCCGGCCACTAGCCTCATATATATATGTGTGTGCGTGTGTGTGTGTGTGTGTGTGTGTGTGTGTGTGTGTGTGTGTGTGTGTGCAAAATATACACTGAGGACAGGCAGCTTGTGCATGTCTATTCGTTAGGTGTATATCGAGGTCCACCTCCAAGGTCGAACTACTGACTTCCACATTCACCCTGGGCACAAGTACTCTCGAACCACCAACCCTAGGAGCAGGAGACAGTAGTTCTATTAACTACTTTACCTACAGCATAAAGAAGAATTCCAGAAACAAGAAATGGCAGTTGTTAACTGCTTCTGGAATCCTTCCTCGAATGTAGATGTTGCAAGGTTCTTTGAGTATGTAAGTTAACAATAAAGAACTTAATACAAATTAAATGTGTGTTATAAAATATGTGTATGTGACATATATTCATATAAGCACAGACGTTGCGGTATTCAGAGTAAGGACAGTTTTTCCTCAGACCCATGCTCACAGTTCCTAGAAACCAGGACAATTTAGTAATCATGCGAAACTACGGCATCTCTTACCGAGTCCATTTTGAACAAAACATTTACAAATTTATTGAACGTTTGGTAAAGAATTGTCTCTGAATTTACGTATCTTTTCGAATAATTTTTAATAGTGCGAATAATTTTTTTGACAGTTTACATTTGGTCAGGTCTACATCAGCAGATAATGAAAATTCTCTGAGATACTTATAGCCTAGTCTAAGCCGGGCAGTAGTAACATCTAGGAATCTGCTGATTTTGTTGGATGATCTATAGATGGTGTAGTAATTTAGCTCAACCCAACACTTAAACAACGAAATGAAAATATTGTTGACAACCAAGTGGACATTCACTCACAGCTTAATATACATGCATCCCATATTTTACACTATCGAGTACATACAAGCAAAATATATATACAGGCATTAAGTGTGCAACTTCATCATAGTGATGATGGAGTGGAGAGCATTACACGGAGAAGGAAATTATATAATATCATCCAATTTAGATAAGTACCTGGTTCCTAAGGAAGCTTGGTACCAAAAAACTAAAGCTGAAAAGAGAGATTACTTATGGTGCTTTATATCAAGAAAACCTTATAATGAAAATACTAAAATATATGCCAAAAACAAAATATTTTCACCCCCATCCCTGGGATAGGGAATTGGAATGTGGACATGTGAACCATTAACCCCCCCCCCGCCCCCCTCACTCCTCTTGTTAACAATAATACAAATTATAATAACAAATAAAAAACTAATAATAATAATAAAAATAATAATGGAAAACTTACTGTAATACCCTTGTGCTTGAATGAAGGTGAAGGAAAGACTCAATAAATGTGTAGTGTATTAAAAACTAAATTTTCGAATCTAACCTTCATTCCTTATCAATGTGTTGTATACCATAAAATGATTATACATTGTTCTATTGTGAATATTGTGTACAGTGCCTCTGGATATACATCCCCATAACAATAACTACCTCCCAGGTACCTAATTACTGCTAGGTGAACAGCAGTTCATCTAGCAGTGAACACCTCCTGCCAGCTCACCTAATAATGAACACCACCTGCACATTGCACCACACCACTTGCCAGCAGATGCAGAAGTACGATGGAGAGAGGAAAGTATACAATATTTCAAGTATAGGAATAAAGATATGTTTAGGATTTAACGTTCTCCTATAAAGTTTCAATAATACCTTTATTTGATGTTGCTACATATCCTTCCCGGCTTGGTGCCCTCTTTGATAATTACTTACTTATATTTATTGAACTTTATCATCATCATTTACAAAAAAAAAATTAACATAAAAATGTAGTCATTTTAATCCACAACAGGCATAACTCTGACGTGCTTATCTCTGAAGCTAGACACAGATATAATGAAATAATCAATGATGGAGTCAAAGTCTGTCTCCTATAGATTCCTTCCCATATTGGTCTCCGAATGCATGATGGAACTGATGAGTTGACCAAGACTTTTGATCGTAAAGAGGGAATTAATTACCAACTTGAACTGCCTTTGAGCAGCCTGAAGGCAGTAATATTCCGGGAACACCAACTAAATTTCGGAGACTTGAGGCAAAGCAAAATTCACACCAGTTACTCCATCTATCATCATTCTATTATGCAGGAAGAACCGCACGTCTATGGGTCATCCAATAAGGTTAGCAGACTTCTAGATGTTACCACTGCTAGGCTTAGGCTCGGCTACAAGTACCTCTGGGAGTTTGTAACATCTGCTGATGTAGATTTGACTAAATGTAAACTCTGTCAACAGAACTATTCGCATACTTTGAGTCATTATTTAATGGAATGTGAAAAAATCACGGAATTTAGAGTTAACACCATCAATGGTTTCCAAGAAATGTGTAAGTACTTCATTCATAATGATGTGCTGCCCGAAATCTTAGCAAAGTATCCAAAATTTGCTTACTGTAGGTAATGCATGCACATGACTGTAAAGCTGCCCCCCAGTTGGGTGGGTGTGGAGCAAGACTAGTAACTGTGCGACTCATCATAGATGTAAAGTGCCTTGTATAGTGACTGTTGTGAGCCTCTTGTTGAATCAATTGTGACACAAAAGATTATTGATGTGTGTATATGTGTGGGTGATTAAATATGTATGTGTATGTATATATGTATACGTAAGTATATGTACATGTATGTATGAGCATGTGTACATGTATATATATAACATTAATAATTTTGTAACTAGCGTCAAAAGATTGTTATTTGCTTAGGTAAACGAACTAGAGGGTTCAGTTCCTGAACCGATTAAGTACCTCTGTAATCCTTTACACCACCACCCACGGGATGGGTATGGGGTACATAATAAAGAAAGAAATTGAAAAACAGAAGTAGATATGTATGTAAATTATGATGCCAGATAGGATCACTATTAAGAACTTAATTATAATCCACAATATGTTCTGTATCATGAAAAATTTGGAAACATATCATATATTTTCAAATATTTGTAATTAAAGTATTTATTTAGGAAATATGTATTTTAGTTACCCTAGATAGCTGTTACGACCCTGGGTTCTTCAGTGGAAACCAGAGGTCAAAATTGAACTAAATAAGCTACGTTAGAGTAGCAAAACGCAACTCGATGTGTCTTTGTTTGTATCTTCCCTGTCAGACTTAAGACTATTCTTGTTTCTCAAAGAGCATTTAAAGACTGAGCTGGGGGTTGATTATTAAATAATAACATAGGCACTAACTATGTTTACTAATACTATAATCATTTGTAAAGTAAACCTGAGTAAACTTGGTATAGGGCTGCGGTACGATTAGTTGAGCAATCTGCCGGCAGCGAGCCAGCTGGGGGGAAGGAGACTGAGACTCCATCTTTTTCTGAGCTGCGTGGTGTGGACAGGATCCTCCTACCCTTCCTCTTCGTTTCCTTATTTCTGTGTCTTGTTCAAGATAAGTATATACTGAGTACATTATTCAATCTCTGGCATACTCATGTTCTATGTGTAGAGTAGCATACTCTGTGTGTAGTAGGTGTTTTTAGAGTTTATATTACTAGTTATTCTAAAGGGGGTCCCATTGGAACCACGTGGTCCCCCTACCCTAAGCTGACTCAAACTTCAAGTTATTCAATAGTAGAGCTTTACCCTAGCTTGTGTTCAGTGTAAAACCTTGTATCCTGCTTATGTGGACCAAGGCTTTTAACGTAAGGTAGTGTGGTAAAGTTATTATTATTATTGTTATTGGTGTGAATGTATATGGGGGGCTGTTAAGGGGTTAATAAATAAGTACATGAATTATAAGAGTATCGTTCTTCCTGTGTAGGAGATCTTGATCATTCCCTAGACTGACCTTGTTATGTAGCCAAGTAGTCAGCACTACTTCTAGTTTCCATGGGGGCCGGGCCTTACTGATCTCCCCAAATAGATACATCTTTATTCTGACAGACCTTACCCCTGAATAGCACTAGATTCGCCATAGCAAGCCCACCATTTTATATAACAATAGCTCTGAGAACACACCTTCTTGCAGCAAGAATTTCTTTCCACCAATTTGAGAGGTGCTAATGAGACTAGTCTCGACCCACTGGACAGGTCATGAACAACAATCAACTATAGCACCATCTATGTCAGAAGATATTCAAAATGTTCTTGATATCATTCAAACTGTCAATACGAGAGCAGAATACATAAGTTGAGTGATGTCAAAGGAATCATATTGACTGACCGAGCCCCACTGTAAATATTTGTGGCTTCCTGACCATAAAGTTACCGCCGCGGTCAAGGGTAAGAGACCGGATGTACCCAGTATACAAGCCACACTAGCTATTAGTTCATATAAGCTGACAACTTACCCAGATAAACAAAATTTCCTAATAATATATATTCAATTAATACAAATTAAATGTTTAAATCGTGATTATATATGTATCACGTGGACAATTTTTAATGTATTTTTCCCCCAGATATTCGGGCTCCTTATTATGCTTCGTCTTGAGGCAAAGCCTAATACCTTACGCCATATTGATGCTCTGTCCACAGATCATTCTCTCTCTCTCTCAAATCACATACACTGATAGTTTCCTACACCGCCCCACGGGTGCAGCTGCAAGTGCAGTTGCCTCTACCCATCAGACAGAACTATTTGCCTTGCTTCTTACACTAAAATGTGTACAAGTCTCCAAACTTGATGCATTAATTGTGATTTTCTATCATCCTTAATTACGCTTAACTCTCTAAGACACAATTGTAACATGACCGGGTCTGAAGCTAGACAGAGAAAACACAAAATTATTAGTGATGGTCACAGAATCCATTTCATGTGAATTCCATCTTCGTTGGCCTGCGAAACTTAAGGAATGGTCCAGAAAATATTTACTAAAGTTTAACTCAAGTGTGAAGATACTTCAGCTGATACTTAGATACTTCCAGTAAGTGTAAAGATAAGCGCTGACGATACTACTTTCATC